>NW_010972623.1:125241-125663 GCF_000737465.1 Haliaeetus leucocephalus
CTACCCGCCCCCCGCACCGCCCCCTCCCCGGGCCAGGGACTTACCGCCGGCGGCTGCCGGGGCCGCGCCAAGAGCAGCCACCCAGCGCAGGCAGAGGCAGGCGGCGGCCAGGAACGCCTTCCTCCCCATCTCGCCTCCTCTCTCCCTGCGCTCTGCCGCGGCAGAAAAGTTTCGGGGGGGGTGAAGTTTTGGGGTTAGTAAAGAAAAAAAAAAACACAAAACAACAACAAAAAAAAATACAACCGTAGCGCAAAAGTAATGCGATGGCAATGAATCACTCTGTAAGCAGCACGGGAGCACCCCGAAGCGCCAGGCAAACCTCTACCACCGCCACCCCCGCCCCGGGCCCTTATGTCCCCGCCAGTATGCAAATATACAAATGAGCCCCACACCCATTGGGCGCGCGCCGCGGGGCGGGGCCA
>NW_010972623.1:125793-215613 GCF_000737465.1 Haliaeetus leucocephalus
CGGCCCCGGGCTTGGCGCGGCACGGCACGGCACGGCCGAGACCGAGGAGCTCAGGCAGCCTGCTCCGGTGTGCACAGACCCCTCGGCTCCGAGTCCTCGGGCCTAGCTCCCTCTGGCCACCCGCATCTGCCCCAGCGCAGCCCTCTTCCCCGCCGCCCCGTGCCTCGCCGGCCCTGCCCGCACAGCCAAGATGCGGCCCCGCCGCTCGCCCCTCGGTCCTCCCTGCCTTTGGCGACCGAGCTCCGCCGCGCCTCAGATAAGATCTTCCTTCTCACCCATGCTTTTGCACCAGGAGCCAAGTGCTAACTGCATTTTCAGTTCAGCGCCTGCAAGGAGCCTTCTGCTGTTCCCTTGAAAAACCTTTACTGAAACCTTGTTTTGCCAGCACTCAAGGGGATACAAGTTTGGAGTGTAAATTAATTTGCCGGAGATTGCATCGGTACTCTGGAGAAATGGAAAGTTGCCTCTTTGAGCTTTTCAACTCTCTCTGCCCTCCTCTCAGCAATATGGTTTGCAAGCAGCTGGGTGAAAGATCAGTTATGTAAGGACATGTAGTAGAGAAATACTAAATCAATAACAAGACCAGTTTTCATTTCACTGTGCAGCATGTTGTCAGAGGCCCAGCTTCATGAAGAAGCTTATGACACTACAGGGAATGAGGACTCCTGGGTTTTGCAACGTGAAGCAAATGGTATTTGCTTTGAGGGTAACTGATTCTTCTCAGACCAGGCACCTTAGGAGACTAAAATACACCTGGTTCATACTAGCAGGGCTATTCAATAAGAAGTTGCTCGAGTCTAGCAGAACTGGGTCACCTTTGCAATATTAGATTCCGTTAAAAGACTGCTAAGATCTGTGAGTGAGAATACATCTCCCCCAGGACACAACTTGAAGTTCCTCCACCACCAGCTCCTATTTATATCCAAAAGGCATTAGAGGAATTCAGTGAGGGTGCAAACTGATCATGCTAAGACTTTCTTCCCAACTGAGACAACTGGGGCAGCAAGGTCAGGGAGGGGGTCTAAAGCAGTGGGTGAGGCAGTGGGAGAAGGTGGGAGTCAAAGGCACAGGACAGGAAGCGAAGAGGCTGGGGGTAAGGAGAGAGAGACCAGCCTTCCTCACTGGAGGATGGTGGTGGTGTGAGCAGAGAAAAATATGGTTTGCACTGCAGCTTGCTAAGTATTGAGCGTATCCTCTGACCGGTGTTTGATACCCTCTCATCAAAACAATGGCAAGAATTTTCTCATGTCTTTCTTTTTCCCAAGTGTGGACCAAACAATGCATTTTCTCTTGATCTAATTTAGTTGAAACTCTGTAGTGTAATTTCCGCCCTAGAAATCAGCCTGACTCTATCTAGGTTCAGACATCCTCCCAGAAAATTCCAGTCCCTGCAGGCAACATTGGCAAACCGAAAGAGCAAACAATTTAAAGCAAGCTGCTGTAATGGAGACTCTCAGGCCACCTTAATCATAGGTGGTGCTACCAACCCAGTCAGAGCAAAAGAGAGCATGAAGAAACCACGGCTACTGCAGCAAAAACTTAGATTACAATATGACTGTGGGAAGACAACTAGTGTAGTTTTAACTGCTGACAGGATCAGATTAAGCAGGTAGACAAGAGCAGTGGCAACACTTGGCAGGCCAGCCCTGGGTGGGCTGCAGGCCCCCACTAACCTCTGCTAATCCACAGGCTGTAATCAGACTTTCAGTTCATTCCCAATACCGATCATGAAACCCATCAATAGCAAGGGCAGCCAGCAGATTTACAAACTAGTCAGAATAAAATCTAATTTGTTACACTGAAAATGCTAATTTGCATAATTTTTTGTTCCTTCTCATGCCCATGCCTCATTTTAAGACATAATCTGAAAGAGTTATGCAAAGTCTCCACCTAAAACAAAGGAGGAAAATTAAAAAAAAAAAAAAAAGTAAAAGGAAACTTTCAAGTGATGAAAGATGAGGCGGGAGGGGGATTAATTCTGGTTTCTCAGATCTTGAACAAGTTGCCTAAGATTGTTGTAAACCCAGCTGCAAAATAATATGAAATAGATGGGACTTCATGAAGGCACACTGGGTCCCTGAACGCTAAACAATGTGCAATTGCACCAGTCTGACACAGCACATTTTCCAACATTTACAAACTTTCTTTCCCTTGCAGATAGTCATGATCGGATGGAGAAGGAGCTTCATGGCATCAGCTCAGTGGGCTTCAGTGCAATCACTAACTGGATTTGAGTTTTGCTTCCTCTGTAAAATATATAATCCTATAGGGGAAAGCAAAGCTCCATCTGTAAAAAGAACCTGATTTATAGTACTCGGGGATTCCAAAGCGGGTGGAAGGTAATAGATTGAGAGCTAAAATACATTATTTCTAACAAGAAGGAGGGGGGCAAGTCTGGAGGAATGGAGACAGGAGTTGCGTAACTAGGCTGGTACTTGCACCCACAGACCATGTGGAAGGTTAAAACAAGCACACAAGTGTCTCCAACAGAATGTGGGCAGCGTTGGTTTGTGTGGTGCGGCTGTGCTAAACCCCAAGCAAATTCACTGGCTTCACACAACAGAAAGCAAGAGGAGAATCAACCCCAAAATTTCATTTCCACAGCAATGCTCCAAAGAGAGCTTGAAACACAGGGCAAAAGGGGAGGAGGGGAAGGGGAGGGGATGACACAGACTAACTTTGAAAATTCCTGTGCTTCTTTAATTCTATTCATATGAAAGATTTGATAGCTGAGGATGAGAGGTTCTTCCAGTCTGAGAGGGCTTCCAACAAAAGCATCTGCTTAGAAGCAAGCAAAAAACGTGTTCTGCTCTCCTTCTGACCAGGAAATGCAAGTAAGTAAGAAGTCTTGTTCCTCCCTATAAATATTTAAATTTTCTCTTCCCCCCCCCCCCGAAAAGAAAAAGTGAAATTAAATCCAAAAAGTCAGAGTGAGCTTTGAGGTGATTTCTATGCCAGTAAGTTCAAACAAACAAACAAAAAAGGAATCCTTTTCTCCTACTTTAAGTTTGTTCAAAGATATCAATGAAGTATTTTTTTAAATCTTTCTTTTGTGAAAACCAGGCATTTTTAATGAAACCCCAGTTTGGGGATAAAAAATTACCCTTCCCTGCCTGTGTCCACAATGACTAGTTGGGCTACAGCAGCAGCTTCACATGCAGTGGGGGTCCTCTTGTCCTGGGCTGAGCCTCTTTGGTACACTCTGAGTAAGGAGCAACACAGCATCAAGCCATCCGGGGGCTTGAGAGTGACTTGTGGCAAGCCTGTCCCATCAACACTGATCTACAAGCCCTTTATATGGCACAGTATTGCCTGCCTTTCCACACAGGCAGTGAGCATGGGGCGCAGGTACCTGTCAGTAGGGGCAGGGGCAGCCCAGTGACAGGCAGGCATGCAGGCAGGTGAGAGCTATGGCTGCAGGAAAGTCTGCACGTCAGGGTTATCTTGAATCTCCCTAAATGTGCAGCAGTGGGAAAGGTGACAGCAGGAACGACCTGGGTGTCTGTTTGGGAACACAATCCATGCAACTTCACTGTTGTTGGTACCTGGAAGAGCTCGGCTGAAGGCACAGAAACGTGGGAAGCTGTGCAGCAGTGGCAGCTCTGACTGCAATAGACAGGGCACCTGTTCCTCCTGCTCACTTTTCTGTTTTGCAGAGAGACTCCTTCAGTCTTCAGTGCCACACAGGCAACAGGAGGGGATCCTCCTTGTGTAAAATAGCCTTTAGCTGTCTTGCCTTGCTTATCCTTTCTATTCCTGTGGTATGTATGACTTGCTGTTCTGCTCCTAGGTTGCCTTATCTTGCAGACAAGGTCCTCTCTCACCGATTTCCTCAAGGATTCATGCCTCTTCATCCCGCTCTCTTATTTTCAGTGCAAAATGCAAGCTGTCTACTCTTTCAAATAAAGAGATACAGGCTAGAACATGATGCCCTGCTCTGCTAATAAGCTGCAGATCTGGCTGCGGAGTAAACCCGCGCTACAATTTTCTCAACTGTGCTTTAATTAATTATCACGCTGCCAGTAGTGCCTGCCAAAGTCAGCTAGCTGTCTCGCCAGACACATCTTTCAAAATGCAGTGCCAAGGGAGAGGCATTCCTGCACCCCTTTTGGGGTGGCGGGTAGGGGAGTGTAGTCCAGCTCCCCACTCATTGGCCATGGGACTGGTATGCTGATCAAGTATGGTCCCCCTCACTGTCCCTCACATGGCTGCCAAGCCCTGGCTGCAGTAGGTTAAAGATGACGTTGTCTGAAACTTTTCGCAAGGTTACGAAAATGTGCAAGGGCAGGGGGGAGAAGGAGAGAGAAGAGCTCAGTCTCAGAGGTGCTTGGGTGCCCGTAGGGGCAGCAGCAAGCCCCTGCACCTTGCCAGCAGGGTGCCTGGTAGGGAGACTTCAGCATCCCCTGCTCTCTCTTGTTCTTCTGTGACTTGCTGAACTCATCTCTCTAACCATGGGAACAGAGTCTTCTAATTGAGGTCCCAGCCTGACAGTCTGCATCCCTCCTTGCCGAGGGGAGAGTGAGTAGGATGATAGAGCAATGCACGGCGTCACCAGTGTGGGAAAATGAATGTGTCATTTCCATCTCAAGAAATGTATCAGGGAAGAGAAGCCACTTCTCTGGGCTCTCCAGCAAGGGAGAGGATAATTGCACGCTTTCTGCTTTTCCTCTATTTTTCTCTGCAAGGCTGACAGATGGTGTGTGGTGCAGCCAAGGCTGGATTCCAACTTGTATCTCCTTTGGTTGCTCGCAACTTACTGAGAACATATTCCTCCTTGGGCTGACATTTCAGTCTCATCCCAAAGGGGGGTTGTTTTAATTTTCGTTTAGAGTTGAGACTGAGTTAGCATTGCTGCTTTGGGATTTCGCAACTGGTAAGTAAAAACTCCCTCCTGGCCCCAGCACTCCTGCTGTGGACATCCAACCCAAGTGCTCATGGAGGGAGGGGTGTGCTCCCAAAGGACAGTTCAGCCTGCCTGCGGTCAAAGCACACTCGTGCAGTGCCTCCAGGAACTACAGAGGGATCCTGCAGTAATTTTGTGCTCCTAACTTCTATGTGCATCAATTTTTAGGTCTCATGGAGATTTAAATGATTTCGAGCAAAGCTTGAACTCAGTTACTGATCTGCCTTCAAACTATGAGCAGGAAACAGGCCAAGTTTGCATATGCACAGTAAAATTTCCTTGTCTGGTCTATTCTATTTGCCACATGTAAATAACCAACAAATAGTATTTATTTCCACCCACTTCTTTCGTCGCATTACTTCACTATCTTGACAAGTATGCTGGCACTTTTAGGAATATGTATACCTGTGATCCCTGTCCCAGATATATTCCTGCCAAAATTAAGACATGGCAACAGTGATATAAACAAGAGGAGAAGGGGAGAGGGAGGGTAGGGGCTGCAGCAACACGATCCTGCCATTCTTCAATTGACCCCAATCACCATGCAAACTATGGGAGGAGCCTGAAAAATGGCAGACCTGATTCCTTGGTCATGGAGGGCTTCATATCCCATAGACAGCATTCTCCAAGTTGGAAAATGACGTTTTCCTTGGGGACCCTTCATTCAGAGACAGCCTATGAGGTAAGTACATCAACTTGTCCTTCAGGGCACCAAATGATTCCATCAATGCCGTCTGCTCCTGGCAGCCACAAATCTGGGGAAGCATTTTTCTGTTTTCAAAGACCCCAAGTGCTCAATCTGGCACTGCTAATGTGAAAGGCATGTGCCTGTCACTGGAGGCATTGCCACGCAGTGCACCAGAGAAGAGGCATGTTCTAGCTCCTGCTGGAGTCCAGGAGCACCAGCTCTGGGTGTCAAGGGCGGCCTCGGAAGCAGAAAATACATCTAGTCTACATCAAGGTCCTCTCCACCAGCCGGAGGGCACACAGAGCAGATGGAAATTTGTCTGGTTTGATGGTCTCTGACACCATGGTCCTCCTGACTCATTCCTGCTATGCCCCAGTGCTTCCGTGGGGCCATAGCAGACACCAGTGAGACCCAGTTGCTGCTCAAGAGGAAACCACCAGCAGCAGCTCTTCTCCTCTGCAGCTCCTAAGGCTACGTGTAAGCACTTTACAGAGAGAGTAGGAAGCTTAGGCACCAAAGATTGAAATGGCCTGCCCCAAGGCTGTGTACAAAGTCAGAAGCAGGGAGACCCAGAGCCCCGACCGCCTTTGGCAGGCCAGTTTCCCACCCGCTGGCCTTCCTAAGGGCTACAAAACCAGAATAAATAATGAAAAGCAGGAAAAGTATTTGCTGCCTCTGTCTCCTCTGGGTGCCAATATCAGGCTCCACCAGTGCATTCGCCTCCCCCAAATTCACATCTTCCAGCAGGTTCTTGAAGTCCATTGGGAAATTTTTGTTTTCACGTCTCGTGGTGAAAAAGTAGTTGTGTGCCCATACAGAAATCTGCAGCTGTGTAAATGATAGGATGCCAAACAAAAATGGCTATTCTTATAAACCTTCCTGTTTACTTACTATGGCAGCTACCTCAGTAAATGTCCCTGTGTTTAAAGTTATAAAGAGGCCATTCAAGGGATCACTAAAAGGCTTAGAAATCTCCGAGAATCAGACTCCAGACATGAAGTAGGTAATGGTCGTATTAGCATAGCCTGTTTTTCTGAGGCAGCTGATAACACTGTAACTAACCAAACTGTGACATAAATTTGCCCCAGGAAACAGGCAAAATAGCTCTGTGGGTTGTTTCAAATTACTTATCCTGCGGGAATTTTAAGAATTCCTGTTAAATAACTAGGGACATGTGAATTTGATTTCCAGTCAGTCCGATGCCATGAGAACTCTGGGAATGCAGCTTTTTTTAAGGAATATTAGTTCCTTTGTTGTTGAGTGAACTTCTTCCTCAAATTTTCTAGGGTCATGATGTTTAAAGTCATTCACATCCTTAGGTATTATTTTATATTGGAGTAAGAACTAAGGCTTCCAGGCCTTTGCATGTAGGAACATAAACAAGCTTTTTTTGACCTAAGACAAACATAAAAAGGTTTTTTGACCTAAAAATCTTGGGAAAATAAAATCAGCCGGAGAAGTTCCCAGTGCATACAGTGCTGTGGACTCACACAGACGAGGTAGGGATGCGGATGCAGTGACAACTCCCAGTGATGAGTGGGAAGGTCCCAGGAACGTGTGTCTGCTTTGCTGGTGGCAGCAGACCCCCCACCCCAGCAGCTCACCAGCCCCCTGGACTGCAGGATGGGCTGAGCTTTTGCTGGGCAGGGGAGAACACCACTGGCCAGGTGGCACCTCTAACAGCACGTCCATGCTGCACCAAGGCCTTCATTGCTGGAGCTAGGCTTTTCCTCTGCAGTGAAAAGAAATTATTAACTCTCCACTGCTGTTTTACATTTTCCTCCAAGCACCAAGGCTTCCCTGAGGCAATTTTGATGTAAACTTTACAAATTTTTGTTTTGCACAAAATTTCCTGCAGACCACCAAAGGGCTGCAGTCTTCTTGGCACTCAGCCTTGCCACTCAGCTCCTGCTGGATGCCTCAGCTTGCCTCCAGCCCAGAACCAAAGAGCACTTTCCCGTCTAGCAGCTGTAGGACAGGTTGTTGTGCAAAAGGCAGTTTCTATCTCTTCTGTGTGCTCAGACTGCTCCTAACAGAGATGGCTTTTCCTGAGGACATCTGCATTTACCAGTCATGGGCTACTTCTGGAGATGCTTGGCTCCATGATGCTTAGGCACCCTGGAGGCCAAAATGAAGGACTCTCTTCGGCAGCTGTCCTGACCTGGACATGTTCTTGAGTTCAGATCTTAGAAATGCCACCTTAACTCATCATAAGGGCCACTGCAGAAAATGTGAGGAGATGCTGGGAATGGGATGACACTACCCTTCCCCACAGGTGAAGTGGGTGGTGCATGAACAGAGCCCATACATACCTCTTCCACCACAGGGAGAAGCAGGGGTGCATCCAGTTGCATACATAGGTTTTAACCCTGTGGTTTTCTACAAATGTTGTGGCTGAGGTATAGGGTTGAACTAACAGGCCTGAGAAGAAGCTGTAGAAAATACACGCAGCAGAAAGAACGAACACTACTCAGTCTAGCTTAAAAACTGCTAGGCTTTCTTTGTTTTGTTTCAAAAGACAAATGCTGGGGTATATTTTATTTGCCTTGTGGTCTTTAAGGTTTAACATTCTTGTCATCAAACTTTTCTCTGGGGCCATGAAGGCTAAACATTTACTCTTCCCTAATGCAAGCTGTGAGTCGTAAGTAATTGCAGGACTGGAAGAGGAGTCTTACATAAACTACCTGCTTCCATGAGACCTGCCCTCATTCCTGAGAGTTTCAACTCCTTTTAGGATTAGTGGACAGTTCACAGGCTGCCCCTGGTTTTCTCTTGCTTGTTAATCTCCAATCAGATTTACTGAATAATTCTTTTATCATTTATTTATGTTTGCCAGCAAACTAGAGGAAAGCCACCGTCTGACTCCTGCAATGGTTCTTATCTGGATATTGTGGTTTGCCATCTCAGCCAAGCAGGGATTTGTTGTTGTTGTTTTGGTCTGTGTATTTGGAAAAACGGTTCCTATGTAAGAGTTTTGCTTTCACAAGGGAGATCTAAAAAATTTATTTCCTTGTGTTTTAGGGACATTACAGGACACCGATTAGAGGGGACATCCACCCTGTGAGTTGCTTTGCAAGCAATTGAAGAGGACAGTCGCTGCCCTGTTTGGTTCTGGGCTGTCACCTTTATTCCTTCCCAGATAAAGCAGAGACAGACAACAGAGCAAACAAAGCTAATGGATTATAGCAAATTTGGGGCTGATTAGGCATGGTAAAGGAAGGAGTCAGTGCTCCATGGATAATTCACGATGAAACAGCTGCAGGCTTCTCTTTTGAGGCAGAAGTAGAGCTCAGCAAAGTATTTTCGACAAATAATTCTTGGCTTTGCAAACTTACATTATGACTCAATAACAGTATTTTGCAGTTTTGTGATGAATTAACTAAATTGCTCAAGATAAAAAAATAATGCCACCCAAACTTTTGTTCTGACACTTTTTAAAGCAGAACACTGCTTTTTAAAACTTTCTGGTTTAGAACATCCTTTCAAATTTGTTTTTAAAAAGTAGAAAAGGAAATGACCACCTAGCTCTTGAAATCAAATTTGAATATTGAACATTTTTTTATTTAATGAGTAGTTGTTGATCATGGATGATTTTAATAAGTAGTTGTGTAGTTGTGTTTGGCCTCAGACAGGTATTTCAGCTGTAAGTTTGTTTGTTTTGCTGAATTTCCTCCTACATCCAACTACTTTCCATTCAAATATCCCACATAAATCCACAAAGACGAGTTCAGCTGCTCTGTGCCCTGTGCAAGTGGCAGTCTCATAGGTGCTAAGCAGCTATCAACTCGGTCCAGCTGGCAGGGCAAGACATACATCTCCTTTCCTTTTGGTGGAACAGTACTAGCCAGGGAAGTGTACTACAAACATGCCAGCTTCCCCGATACTGGCAGAAAAATACCGCTCTTAATGGTAACCCACTGCCATACTTCTTGGTCTGTGTTTTTGAGATCTCTTGGGATCACTTGTGCTTGTGCAGGGTAACTCAGTATCACAAGCATCATTAATCAGACATACTCCCAGATATCTGGGACTTGCTGCAGACAGGACACATCAGGGCTGTTGCTTTTGGACTTGCCCACACTGGCAGGTCTCTGCATACAGATCTATGCATATAGGTGTGCAATTCATGCCCTGAATGAATGCTATAGGACCAGCCCTTCTAGTCTGCCTTGCAGTGCATTAGAAAAAAAAGTGGTCAGTTGTCCACTTTCCTACAGACTGAGGCAAGAGCAGGTCTGTATGTATATGATATATTTAATCTTAAATTTACCCAGACATTTTAAATTTCTGCCTCTGAGCTTCCAATTTCCTTTCCCTTTCCAATTTTCATTTTTCTGAATTAAAAAAATAGCATTTTAAAATTATATTTTTTGTTGAAAATGAAACATTTCTATCCCCACAAAGTAATTTCCAGAGCTTCATAATAGCAGCAAAAATACAAAAATCTGGAAACTGAATCTGAAAATACAAGCACATGAAAAATATAAATGATTTTTCATAATTTGGCATCTGTATAATTGTCAGATTTGCTCTATCTGGAAAGGTGTTTTCTTCTGGAATAACACACTGGATACAGTAAATCAGCTTTCGTCAGCTAATAGTAACTTTGCAATAGCTGGCAGTGAAGTCTAGGGCTTCCTTATAGTGAAACAAGACCTTTTACTAGATGGCATTTTTCCTGGCCAGGTGACCCTCCTTCTGCATAGAAGGGTTTACACATGTGGAAACAAAATCTGGCACTGCCTCAAAGAGGAGAATTAGTGCTTATCCCAATAGGATTTGCAAAGGAACTGTCTCTTTCCTCCCAGCCCAATCTGTTGGTAGATTTTGGTCCTATTGAAGCACAGGGCTGGGAGCATTAATTGACTTAAGCAGGGGGGAGTATTAGTTTCCTACCAGGGACCTGCTGAAGTATGTCAGCGTGTGTACCTCTGCATAGTTACTCCTTCTGCCGTGCCCTCTAATGCTCAGTGAAAAATTCCCTTTTCCAGACTTTTTGCCATGGTTGGATGCTGGCATAGGCAGTGAGAGAGACTTACAGCAATGCTATATTACCTTACCACCTGTCATCCGAAGATCACAGCGTGCATTGCAAAAGCTAAGTTTCCAAAATCTCTACAGGTGGGGTTGCCCCAGGCACTAGAGAAAGGAAACAGTTTGGAGCAAGAGGACTCTTGTACCCCAAAACCACATGTGAAATTTACATGGACAAACCTCTAGGAAGGCATGGCCTCCGGGAACCTGTGAAGAGTGTAACAGCTGATGAAACCCGTACGCAGTGCCTGGATGCATGTATTCCTTTGTGTCAGCCAGCTAACTAGTGTTAGTCATGTGGACTGGTGTATCTGTCAGCTTTCCCCTAAACACCTGTTCACGAGGCAAAATTTTGGGCTGCCCAAACACTGGTGTAGCTGGGTCCATCCATCGGTCTGTGTTACTTGTACTACTCCTGTAACATCCAACCCAAAATTCAAAGTACCAAGGTGTATACACAAGCCCCTGTGCAAAGTGTCATGAAAAGAGATTCTGAAGTTCCAGTAACTCCAGGGCCCCACAAACTCTGCAAAAATACAGCAGATTCATGCAGAAGTTTGCTACTTTCTATGCTGAATGATTCTTGCAACCTCTGGATAGCACAAAGGAGGCCTCCCGTCTACCCAACATGTATTCAAGTAGGATCAGTTCACTCATTTTGTGTATTATGACTGCACAAGCTGGAAAGACTTCTGGCCTCTTCAAACATTCAGGATATGTGGTCAAGCCAGGAGACTGTGTTTTCATGAAAAAACTTTATTTCTTGCTAAAATTAAAAATCTTGCTGAGAATAAACGTGCATAAATTGTAAATTCAGTTATTAATTTCTTTTTCTGACCAGTCCTCTTTTTTTTGGGTGGCTATTCATTCTCACATGGCTACCCAACGTACTAAACAAATTGCCAAACTGGAGAGCTAAAGTAGATGCTGCTAGTGCTCCTCTATTGATAAGGTCTCACATGACAAGCCCCTTCTTTCAGCTGTCCTCATACAGGTCTGTATTGCATCAATACACCCCTTTTCTAAATCTTTTTCTTGTATTGATCACTTTTGTGCCTTGTTCTCACTTGAGAACATGGCTTTCTCTTTCAACCTACTGAAATCAAACTTGAGCTGAAGGGTCCTTGCACTTGGGTAAACCATCTCAATAAATCACTGCCTAACAACCCAAGAAGATAATCAGGCCTATTCCCCTCTAGCCTTAAACTTGCTTAAACCCCAGCCTGATGTTTTGTTCCAAGACCTTACACCATCCTTTCTCTCTCTACCCCCACACCCACTGGAAAATTGACCTCTTCCCCAAGGATAGAGAAGGGCAATTTAAGTCCCCTGGGAGTCCAGCCATGACCTTTTTAAAAGTTAAGAGGCCCTTCCTGTCTGACACAATGCTCTGAAGGGAGTACACAGCTGAAATTGCATGAACTGAGCTTGCCTTGCAACCAGCCCAGCCAAGTGATTGCTAAATGCAACTCCACATCCACAGCAGATGCTTATCTACAACCTGCAAACACCATCTCTCCGTGGTGAATCTGGGGGCTGATGCAGCTTTGGGGACAGGTATTTGATACAAGGCCGAGAACTGAAAACACTCCACTGTAAAACTACTCCTTGAATATAGCTCTGGTGTGTCCTCACCACCTTCTGAGACTTCTCATTCATTACATGGGTTTGTGCATTTTGGTTGTATCAAGTGTTTGTATCTGTCTCCACACATGAAAATACAAAAGAAAGAGGGTGTTATGCTAGAAACTAACTTGATTATCTGATACCTTCCCTGTGAAACCTTGTCATGGATTTCAAGCAGGGCCTTCAAGGTGCATTAAGCCCTTACACAGAAATGCCCTGATCTAGCACAGAGTTAGCACACTGAAGCATTTAGGTGCATCTTAACTAGAAACATATCACGTTTATAAGACTCTGGTTGACTGAAGACTCAGCATACAGTGAGGTCTGCTGAGAAATAAGCAGAAAAAATCTAAGTATCATGTCTTGCATGTTTTGCCCCCTCTCCCCTGGTAAAGGGGCAGCACTCACCATTTTAAGCCCCTCCAAGCCCTGGAGTGCCGTGGCAAACAGCTGGGATTGCAGCCCTTTCCACTCACATGTTCAGCCCTGTAAACCCCAAGAGAGTAAACTGGAACAACTCTCTGGGACAAAGATGATGCCGCTGCTATCCCTCCACCTACTCAAGTCCCTACCAGCAACTTCTGGCAGTCGCTTTCTACATTCTTCCCTTGCTCCTTATCCCTCAAGAATACAATTCAGCCCCCAGAAAGTCAAACACAAGCTCCAAGAGCTGTTCAGCTAATTCATCCAGAGGAAAGTTCCAGTCCTTTTTCTTGGATGACATACAGGATTCGATGAACAAGAAAATAAAACAGCTTTAGGGCCTGATCCAACTCAGAGAGTGCTCTCCCTGCATGCTGTCTGAAAAAGGATGTCAAGGCACAGATCTCATGCTGTGGCCCAGAGATTTCAAAGTTTCTTAGAGGAACACTTGACACCCATTTATTTCTAAACTGGGCACCCAAATCCATTAATTACTCTGGAACAACTCAGCATTAGCAGACAGTATCAAAAGCAGACAACAAGCCATTACAGAGGGAACTGTCTGCAGGAAAAGTATGAAAGTTCCTATATGTTCCAGGCTACGTCTTCAGACATGAGAGTTAAAAATACACACAGTTCTGGAAGATCCATTACTGGTTTTCCGTGCCCTCGGCAAGGAACCCAGTGGTATTTCTGGTACATCAGGTTAGGACAGGGGAAATACTGAAGAAGGGAAAAATAATTTGCAGCTCCAATGCACAATTCATTAGATACAAAAGATAAAAGAGGAAGCCTCTTGGGGGCTACCGACAAGACAGAGAAAGTTAAAGATAAGGGGCATAGGGGTATTCCCATAAACCTGTATCACAAGCAGTGAAATGCAAAAGAAGGAACAAAAATCTCCAGACAGAAGACCATCATTGTGTTACAGAAGTATCCAAACTGTTGTGAAAAATCAGGAAAGAACAGCATGAATTGGTTAATTATGCAATAGGACATAAACTCCTACCATTCATCCCTAGTGTACAGTTAGGAAAAAGACAGTATTATGCAAGTTATGAAACATATTGCTAGTCTTGAGCTATTTTAAATTTTCTTCATTATTTACTGAAATTAAATGCAAGCTAAGAAGTTCAGAAATATTTCTTAATATGCTTTTGCCTCAGGAAAGGTCACTTGCTGCAGGAGAAATTATTCCAATGGGGATGATAAATACCTTTAACCTGTAGCTCTCTTTCAGCCATTAAGTTCTCGCCATCAGCAAATTGGCCATAGACAGCTTGTTACACTGCAGGTAAAACACAGTTAAAGTCTTATAGATACTTGAAGCAAGCAATCCCTATCCTAAAGCAAGTAATCTCTATTCCTACCTTCATTTCAGATATCATGTTCAATATTGAGATTGTAAAACTATCTGGAGTAATTTTGTCTCCTATCTTTTCTCAGATGCATCCCCTGCAGGCCTCGGGCATGGGCATTTCAGATCTGCAGACACAACAGAGGTGGCCCATGAGTCAATACTTTTTTGTGGTGAGCTGTTAAAGAAATTGTGACCTCCAAGGTCTGAAACACAACTATGCAGTCCTAAAGAGGTGCTAAAAGACTATATGACATGATCCCTGGAAAGAGAAAGGAAGGCATAAGGCAAATCCCAATTTCAAACTTCATCCAAAAGACATCGGTCACTCAAAACCCTGGCACATGGAGGTCAGCTAATGTTTGTCATGGACAAAAGATCTTGTAACAGTTTCTCCCACTCTGGGATGGACCAGAAACACCATCAAAAGAGCCTAAACACTTTGCTGTGCCTCAGTTTCCTCCCTTGGGTCTTTCATCTGCAAAATTCTGCAGGAGACACGTTGAGGTTCACAGTGCTACACAGCTGAGGATCTTGGCCAATTGGTATTTCTAGGAGAAGAGCAATCACAGGCATATTCAATGTGCACTCTTGCACTGCTCCAAAAGCACGCAGCTCCTTGCCAAACACAGTAATGGCAACTCCTTACCAATAACTGATATGGCCTTGGAAGGACTCGTTCTTGAACTGGAGGAGAAAAACCCTGAAACCCTGTTCAAACCTGCTCATGGAGCAGTCTGGTAAGAAGCTGGGTGTCTGGTAGCTGGTTTTGTGCTCAGGTAACACCAGACCTCATGAAGGTTGAAAAACTCTTTCACTATATGCCTGGGATGTGAAAGTCCTAGAAAGCAGGACCCTGGTCTCAGGCGGCACCTCCAAGTTCCAGCCCAGAACAACTAGCAGCATCCGGCACACCTCAGGTCAATGCCGGTGCTTGCTAATGGGATATAAATAGAAGAAAAGAGCTCTGGGATTCATTGACTAGACCTGCAAGGAAACACGAGGCCACTCTGTCTATGGCATGTTCCGACCAGCTTCTTACTCTGTCTCCTCATTAATGAAGAGATATCCGTTGGCTGCTAATCCAATAGTCATGTGGCCTTTCAAGGACACATGTGATGTTAGAACAATTTGTCATTTTACGCCCTCTTGTGCTCCTGGGTGGTTTGTTTAGCTTTCAGGCCCCAAGAGAGGTCCTACAGAGCTATATATCCTGGGCAAATCCTTTCCCTCCTGAAGGGGCTTTGCAGGCCCTACAGACACTTAGAAACAAACAAAGACCCTGACGCTTGCTTGCAGGAGTATAATCATGGACTCAATGACAGATCAATATGATCATAGTTGAAGACCCTTTAGAGCATCAGACATCATTTTTATACATTGGTTACATCCATACATGCGTTTAGCTATTTTACTATTGGTTACACACATTATTCATGCACTGTCCATGTGCCTAGTTACACTTAAAGATTGGTTATATCAACACTGTACACGCGCATAAACATAAGACATAATTGGTTATACTAACTAAAACACGCGAAACTTGTCTCAGTCTAATTGGTCAAGATAAACTGCCGAATTGAGGTTCTTTGTGCCACATTCCCTTTTTCATGGAATGCGCACCTGTGTTCTTCTAATTGGCATCTTTCTTTTTTTGTCTTCTTGTTTATTCTGTGCAAGGCCTTCTAAAGGTGTCTGGAATGCTCTTGTGACCATTGGCTAAATACGTGTCCACACTTGCTTATATGCTTTCTTATTCCCTCTGGATGCCCACACTAGAGGGAAGTGCCAACATGCCTCTCCAGCACTGTCATCCTTCAGAGGCTTTGCATTGCCCCTTCTTTCACTGTGGCCCTCCTTTCCCAGAGAGTAGCATGCTGCACCCATGTCAGTGACAGCATCCAAAATCTGCCAAAAGCTTCTGGACAGGTGGTCTGTTTTGGTACTAAATCCTAGGCTTTGCTTGTCCTGAGTTGCAGGAAAGTCTTTTTATCATAGGGAGATGGTGTCTCATGTGCCTTATTTCCAGGACAGGAAATGGCTATCCATTGGGAAGAGAGATGGCACAGCCACATCTTTGGCAGTTTGTGCCATGGAATGACACCACAACACGATTGCAACCATGGTTGCAACCCAGCGCAAGATGGTGCTGTAATTGCCAGTGTCCCAGCTCTATTGAGCAGACTGCATTAGCACACCACTGTAGAAATGACAAGGTCATGGACTGCAGTTCTTTAATATCACAGGTAACCACACCATGCCACCCTGTTCACAAATTTATCATGTTACAGCATAAAAATACCTAGTTTTTCTGCCCCTCTAATTCCAGCAGGGAAGTGCTCACACAACTTCATTCCTCTGGTGGTTAGAAACCAGACTAATTTCCAGCCTAAATTTAGACACTGAATTTGGATGCCGTTGCAGTGTTGGGAAAGGTTGTGAGACTTTCCAACAGGGTACCTCTAAAGGCAAGGCCGAATGTTTTGCTTAGCTTTCAGGCATTTAAGAGAGTAAGCAATGCCACCTACTGGCACCAAAATGGAAGATGTAACTACTGCAGTGGGTTGGTGCGATGGAAAGATCATAAAGGAGAAGGCTGTCACTGTTCTTCAGATGGTCTTTTGCAGCTGAAAGCGAGGTGGAGGCAAACAGGAGCTTTTCTCCTCACAAGTGTTACTCGGTTAAGCTCTGTGGGAAACATTTAGCAGCTGACTCACTTGCTTTCATCATTTGAGAATGAATAGTGAGGGAAGCAGCAACTAGACCTGGTGTTGATGTGCAGACTGCATGCCAGGGCAGTCCCTGAACTTCCCCAGAAGGTGAACATGCAGTGATTAGGTGAAATTACACCCTTGCCTAGCAATATTTTTGGGTGAGTGCAAACTGGGTGCAGGAAAAGCCTCTGAGGAAGGCAAGAATCTCACACAGCTTCAGGGACTGAAGGATCAGGACTTCATTTCAGAAGGAGAAGTCATAGATGGAAATTTAAGGCTATGCCTCAAATAGTGAATGGCTTAGTGGATGGGCACTCTCATAGTAAGACATGGATGTGGAAACATGTGCAAATAATAGGCTTACAACACGTGAAGAGAAATAACAAAACCTGTAACTAAACTAAGCAAGTCCCTAGTACAGGCTAGTCTTGAGATGACTACCACTGTTTGTGTGGGCTCCCGCACCCCATCTCCAGAGGTTGAGTGCACTGAGGTAAGCATTTACACAAGAGTTAATGCATCAGTGGAGAGCATTTCTGGGGTGCCAATTATTTCCCATCCCTGCTCCCTCTGAAGTCATGAGAGGGATGTATGGTGCCGCAGCATGCATCTGCAAAGCCTCCTCCTGATTCCAAGAGTACACTGGCCCCCAAGGAGCAGAGGATTCAAAACCCTGAGTGACCACTGCCAGCAGCCAAGCCAGAGAAGGTCAGAAGCTGTTCTTCACCTGGCAGAGTGAAGGAGGATGCCAGAGCTGGCATTGCACCAAAAGCCCTGGGAGGGCACACCCCCTGCTCTTCCTTCAGCAGCCACCAGCGTGCCTTTCCCTGACCCTGTAAAGGATAGCTGTGGCCATTTTGTCAGCCCTTGTTCTTGCAAGCACAGTTATTGCCCCAGACACCCACCCCAGAGCCAGCCCTGTGTCCCTGGCTGTACCCAAGAAGGGCTTTCCCCTTAGTTTGCCAAGGTTTGCTTTCCTGTCCTCCTTTGTGCCCCAGGGCAGGGATAGTCGAGTTGTAGCAGGGACATACACGAAGTATGTGGGCATAGGGCCAGGATGGGTCCTGCTGAAGGTGTTGGCAGTCACACTTGCTGCACAAGCTAAATGAGACAAAGTTTACCACCTCTACTGTGCTCCTGGGCTTCTCTGGACAAGTGCTGCAGGAGAGAAGGAGCATGGTGGCAGCAGAAGTGTAGCACAGCGAAGGGCCAGCTTTGCAGACTCGGGGAATCTCCAACCAAGCCAGAAACCACTGGAGGATTCTTACATCTTCCTCTGCGGCACTTGCTCCTCGTTGCAGCTGGAGGCAGATGTAAGGCTCAGTCTACAGCGGGTCTTGGCCAGCTCCTGCATTCCTACCTCTGGTTTCTGGCAATGTGGCTGGGTGAAAGCACACAGATGTCTGGCCAGTTTTTAATGCAAGAAAATGAGTGTCAGGTCTAGAAAGAGGGCTTCTTCCTTGAATATTTCCCATCTCCCGGGAGATGCTGCTCTCTGTCTCCTTCACTGAGTGTTGTCACAGAGCAGGGCTTTCAGTGGGTGGGTTAAAACATGGGATATTTGTACTGCCTGGCCATGCCCTGTCTCTGCCCCAGGCTCAAACAGAGGCAGGCAGCACCATGCAGCTTGCAGACACCTGCAACAGCTGGAGACAGACAGGGAAAGGGGCTGCAGTGACCCCGGGGCCATGACTAGGCTGTTGCAGAGGTGAACACAGAGCAAAGCAGTGCCTGCCAGCTCCCAGAAGGACAGGCCTGCATTTGCCCCTCTCAGTCAGAGGTTCAGCAGCACTGGCTATAACACACGGGATTTCCTTACTCCCAACGAACCCTTCAGGTGGCCACCATCCTTCCAGCACCTCCGGGTCGCATCACCTTCTGTCACTGCCACCAACAGGGCCACATTGTCAGAGATGTCTAAAACAGCTGGACTAAGGCAGCAGCCAACAATGATGTACTACCACCACCAAGTGTGGGGTCTGGTTTCCTAAAAGGTTTCCATATGGTGAGCGCTGAGAGCTCACAGCCTGAATGGCACTGCTGGTGAAAAATATGACCATACACCTATAAGACCTGCTCCATCTTTTGTGTTGGCTCCTCCCCTGCCCCCTCCTTGCCCCATTTTTGTGGGCTGTCTGATTGTACTGTTAGAAAAATCACTAAAGGTGCTGCTAGGTCCTTGGAAAATCCTCCTGTTCCATTTTAGACAGCCATGTAGAAGAACCAGCCCTACAGCATCTTGCTAATGGTTGCTGGCATCCACATGTAGCAGGAAAAAAACTGAGGTGTTGCAGGGAGGGAGCCCAGAATTGTACATAGCAAAGAATGGCACTGAGCAGTGAAGAGGCAGTACCATGGAGGCAAAGCAGAGCAGCGTGTGGTGCATGAGACCCTACCAGCTGCTGTCAGTCCTTGCAGTCAGTATGTACGTCTGACTGCAGGTGTCCCTTCTGACCCCTCTCCTGCAAAATTAATGATGGAATTAGACACTGATGGTCCATACTTACAGGTCTTCCTATTCCAGTGCCCCAATTGACTCCTGCTCTGTGCTTCTCCATGATTTTTCTGCCTGCCCCTAATAGGAGAAATTAATACCTGAGCTGTGAAGTAAAAATGGTTCCCAAGAACAACAGAGAAGTACTGAGAGTTCCCAGTGACTATAAACAGAGTAAAATAGGTGAGGTCACATCAGTTTACACAGTGGATTGTCTTCAAATTGTACTATCACTACAATTTAACAAGCTGAACTCTCAATTAAATGCATAGGTAGTTTGTTGCTGTTAAATTCCCTGTCCAGCTCTTATTAATATTTTGTGAAACCAGACCCTGCACAAGTTAATAAATTAGAAGAGATTACAACTAATTGCTGTTTAAATGGCTGAGATTGAACATGTCCCTATAGATGCATTCACCCTCTCCCCTGCCACCCGTTCCTGAAATAATTAGTTGCAAAGGGAAAAAAAAATAACAAACAAACAAAACCCATAAAATCTGGGAGAGTACAAGTCACACAACTATGCTAAAATTGTTATATTTCACACCAGATTCAGTTCAAAATGCATTTAGGCACAGGCTCTATACAGTTTTAGCTTTGGCCAGGGCTAAAATTGCATTGAAGCCAAAGGAGTTGAAGTAATTCAGAATCAGTGCAGCCAAAGCATTGTAATAAAATACTTTCTCCAAGATAGAAAGTGGATTTAGGCAGTGGTTTGGAAGAGACTGCTTCATTTTCCTTCTCTACCCCATTATCTCCTGCACGATCTAACACTCCAGGACATAATAGGATGTGTACCTCATAGCACTGTTGTTTTAAGGCAACTGCAGGTGCATTGGTGGTGCAAGCTGAACCATGCTTAGATGAAACATGGATGTACTGCTTCATTTCAGGTCCAGGAACACTCTTCCAAGAGATGGACTGGGCATCTGACCACAGTAAAGTCTTAAGTCACCTAAACCTAAACTAAATCCATATCATACAGAGATCGCAGGTTAGCAAGGTGTTTGCATATTGCCGGGATGAGAACTAAGGTAGTACAGTACAGGAGGAGCCTCAGACCAAGACCTCCATGGGCAATGTAGACAGCACTGCATCTGAGAAAGAGCTGAAAGCTCTCCCTGGATGCATGAGGAAGAGGAGCAGAAAGACCCCCCTTTTCACTGTCCACTTGGCAACCTAGCAGGGCTGTCGCTCACCTGAGCTGCAGCAGAGCCCTCCACTCGGAGTCACCATCCAGGCCCTGGGGCGATTCACCTGCCACACACCCATCCCCAGGGCAGGCAGTGACTCTTGTCAGCACTTGGCCACAAGCTGCAGATACTTAAGCAATGTCTGCTTCATTACGGGATGAAAACCCAGGACATTGCCCAGCTATTACCTCTGCCCAGCTGTTGTACTCAACACCCTACTAACTCCTGTTCACTTGTGAGGTTTCCAATATACCACATTGTTGGGTTGATGTTTATGGGTGTGTTGAGCTGCTGACAGGCTAAGCACAGCACCTATTGCCATCGTCTACAGTCCTACCTAGTTCAGGAACTCACTGTTGATCTAGCAACACCTAATTAATTCCAGGAGGGAGATGGCATTAGATGCAAGCTATCAAGGGTACATTGCCCGCAGAGAGACTGAAAATCATGCATGTATAGATCTCTCCAGGCACAACCAGCAAGGTGCCTCTCATCCAGCCTTTACAAACAGCCAAGCATGGGCTCATACTGATTGTATCAGCACCATGTATTCTTCATGAATTTGGGAGAAGGTTTCAATTATGATGCAAGAATGAGATCTGCATACCTCAGTTCTTTGGGGAAAACAGTGAACAATTAGTTCAACATCATGCCAGCAGACATAACATCACCATCTGTTTTCATAGCTGAGGGCAAAAAGAAGCTCAGGTTGCTTAAAGCCCAACAGGTCATCTATCCTGAGCAAATTCATCCAGAGGCCACTATGGAGCCCATTAAAAATACAATGCTCTGTTCTGGCTATCAGCACCAGGTATTATGAGCAGTGCCTCTGCAATGTCTCTGCAGAGAGGCAAGGGGCAGGACAAGAATTGTGATTGTGTTTCTGCACCCCATGTGAAGGAAACCAAAGATGTAATACTGTTTCGGCACACACTGTCCTGTAATGGTACTTGAAACGCCCATGAGTAGGGACATTGAGAAAACTAGAATGGCCATTTGAGGTTAGGATCAGAGCAGATGCCCGGTACTGAGAGAAGTGTAAAACTCAATCTGTTTAGCTCTTCAAGAAGTAGCTAAATAGGCCATGATTGCAGTGCAAAA
Organism: Haliaeetus leucocephalus; assembly: GCF_000737465.1. Lineage (NCBI taxonomy): Eukaryota > Metazoa > Chordata > Aves > Accipitriformes > Accipitridae > Haliaeetus > Haliaeetus leucocephalus. Next base: position 147,327 of record NW_010972623.1, read on the forward strand.
GCACCTCCGTGGGAGAGAAAATTCTGGATCCTGACAGGCTATTTAATCAAGCAGAGAAAGGTACAATGGGAACCAGTGGCTGGAAACTGAAGTCAGGTGTTTACACTGAGCTTAGAAATATTTTTAAAATTAAGGAGGCATTAACCATTTGGTGGAAGGTATCAAGGGCAGCATCCCTGATCCCTTGATCCTTTCTGGGAGAGCAAAGTTTGGCTCATCCATTGTACTGACATGCACACTATTGGGGAAATGCAGGGAAGTTTCCCCCTGTAATGCAAGGCTAAAACAGTATAACAGCACCTCCACTGTACCTTTCTCACCTTTAATTTCCTTCACAATATGCTCCAGAGGAGGTGAGTGAGGCTAGGCTGTTCCCAGCAAGCCTCTCTTTGGCCATTTCAGCCCACTAAAGTGGGCCATCTCCCTCGGGGGAATTTTTGGTTTCGTCTTCTCTCCTCTTTTTTTAAAAGGAAGAAACACCTCCTGGAGCCCTGGAATCTTAGCCATATTTTTTCCACATGGCTCTTGCTATGCTTTCTACACTTCTGCTCTTAGGAGAGCAAACTTTCATTACCAGTTCAGCCCTACAGTGTGAGAGAAGGACACCTTCAACTAATTTACATCTAAGTGAGCATTTGTCAGAGTAAAGAATAAAGGTCTTACTGTGCAAAATGGCTCCTGTGGCAGTACTAATCAATACTTGTTTGATGCATTGCCTGCCAGGAGTCTTTCAGGCACATCATTTCAGCTGCTAGACTTTCTGCTTGCTCACTGCTTAACAAAATAAATAGAGATGAATCATGATATTTAACATAAAACTCCAACTCAGAATCAAAGCTGTTTAACATGCACAGTGGTTTGCCCCACTTCATCCTTCCTTTCCCTTTGCTAAGGAAGAATGTTAAGACCTGGCTCTTCTGGAGCAGGCACAAGGCTTGAATGATAACCACTTTCCCAAGGACTGCCCTTTCCTCTGCAATCAGTGATTGCATTCCCAACACAGTGCTCCATTCCTCATTGCCCCCTGAAGCAGGAGCCAGTTGGGGAAGAAAGAATTGAGATGTATGCCTGCATGGATGATGGGAGGTGATATTTCACATATGCCTTTCTTAGCTGCTGTGATGCAATGCACAAACTGTTCTCTCTGCTCCTGTGCTTATTGTGCTACTAATCCATATGAAAGCTCCTACCACTGAACTGTCCCCACCTGCAACTGCATTAGATTTGAAACTACAAGAAGCAACAAAGAGCCATTTTTTTCAGAAGTACTTGGCTTCTCAAGAATAATAAATAGGTGTTTGGCTTTCCAGAAATTCTTATTTCTATTCAGAAACATAGTTGGTTGGTGATTTTTTTATCTGGCTTTTAAACGGATAACACTTTTCTTGAAACCTTATACGCCTACAGCCCACTAATAGCCTTGGAAAGGGTGAATAATCATAGCAGCAACTTTTTTTGGCCAACAAGGAACATCAAGCTCTATCTAGCAAGTTCTGCCCCCTCTCTTATCTTGCCAACCCCATCATCATCCTATGGCACAATTCAGACAATCAGGCGGGAAGCTTGAAGCAATGTGGGATCTGTTTCTGGGCTCTGAGTAAAGATTCATGATTTGCTGACACTGATGCCAGCAAAAGACCTCGAGGCCAAGGCTTGGGACAAGGGACAGAGATGCCGATGTTTCTCCCATGCATTCCCTGGTTGCCCTTGCCCCTGCAATCTTTGTGAGCCTCCGCTGCTGCCCCACTCTCTTGTCCTCTGACAGCTGGGATCATTTGCCAGGTGCCTGTGAGCCAGACTTCTTCACTGCACTGAGTTTCTGCTCTTCCCCACTTCTCAGCCCTTCAGCCAATTCTGCCTTTCAAGCCCTCCCACAGCAGATTTCCCTTGTCTCTCTCGCAGAGCACCACCACCCCTTGGGCTGTGACAGGAGTTTTTGCATGCTGGCAGCACATTTTGAGCTCTGCTCTGGCACGTTTGTGGGGCTCCTGCCTTTTCCCCTCCCTCCCCAAGGGCATCCACGGCCGCAGCCACTGATCCCTCATCCCTGCCATGCCAGACGGGACTGTGCAGCCGCCCAGACAGGACGTGCGCTGGTCCTCTGTCTCTGGGGAGCATTGCTCACTGCCGCAGTGACCCCACTGACTCCTCCGGCAGCACCAGCAGAGCAGCACAGGCAGGCGCCTGGCAGAGGGGGCTTGCTGTGCTCAGTGCATGGTGCATGTCACGGACCCCCTCCCTGCCTGCCAGCTGAGTATGGGGGAGATTTCCCAACAGCCCTGTGCAGCTCAGGGCAGCCAGGAGGGTGCCGCTAGTGGGAGAGCTAGCAGGGAACAATGTGGGGGCTGATTGATAGCTGGAGAATCAAGAACGAGGTACCTCAATAAGCTGGGCTGAGATGAGACCCGACAACATCTTGACAAGAGAGCGTTGCAGCTGGCAGAGAGAGTCCAGGACAGCCAGCAGGCAAATGGTGAGGAGTGTGGCAGCAAAGAGGCGCTGCACCCTGTTGCAGCTCGGTGTTTCGGTGCAGGGTGCTACGTGCTGGCATGCTGTGGGTCAGCAGAAGCATGCAGGACCTGGATGTTCTTGGTGGTATGCATGTACAGATCTGGGGGCAGTGGTGTTTTGGAAAGAGTCTGAGAGGAAATCTGATCTGGAAAAGTTGGTGGGTTTCAGACATAGCTCAGGTCCATGAAGGAGCAAGGAGGGCTTTCACCTTGAAAGCTCTCCCTCTGCACCCCTACCTCACCATCCTCCTCAAGAGAGGCAGTCTGGGGACACACATAGAAAGCCAGTAAGTGTACAGCACCGGGAGAGACCAGAACAATGCACTTTCATCCTGCTGGAGTTCTTGTGTTGTTTTTCACAATAGTACAAATACCTTACGACTACATGGCACATGTTGGAGACACAACATCAGAGCAAGCACGGTACAGTTTTTTTCAAGTGAAAAGCAGTTTACCTAGGCCCAAGGTAGATCCCTTGACATCTTTCCATCAGGGCTTTTCCTAGCTCAAATGTGTGGGAACCATAGGGTGACATTTTCTGGCGCACCCTTTGCAAAATCTGGGACTCATGTCACCAAAGCGCACCGCGAAGCCAGGCAACTGATCTGGTGTGATGACAGCTTAATGCCAGTAATAATAACCCCATCCAGTGCTTTCCAGACTGAGCAGCACTCGCTTTAGCACATTATCAACAAGGTCACTTCTAGCCTTAAGATCGGGGACTATTTCTTGTTTTCATTACCCAAAGAAAAATCTTGCACTCAAAATACTTTTGTTATAGTTTTGGTAAAACCTTTGGTTTTCAGTATCCTTGTCCCTCCACTTTAGCTTTGTTGTAATCTGACATATCCATGTTTAATAATTTCTATGTTAGTGAATTCTTTAAATTATACATAAAGAATTCAAAAACAATCAGAGAAGTACTTGAATATTTCATATTAAAACTAAATGTTTTATGATTGCTTACAGAGTGAAATTAATAAGGAGACTTGGCCAATGTTGTATAATTTATGCTATGCTTAAGCAGGAAAACAGGGGCTAGTGCTTAGATTTGTTTGAAGCTGTGCTTTCCTTTTCTTACCTGGCAAGATGGAAGCCACTGTCAGGGCAGGGCTAGCCTCCACCCTCAATCCAAGTAGCCCCTATTTTTGTCTATTGTGCATAACAACAGCATTAAGAACAGTTAACAGTAACAATGTTCTGACCATGAGCAAATGGCCACAGTGTACCTGTTTCTTTGTCTTTATCTGTCTTTCCTAACTATTTTGTCTGCTAATCTTCATGCTCTGCAGCCATTAAGTCCTGACCCTATTAGCATTTAATGGCAAAAAGTCCAGTAAACCTCTTACCTCCAAATTTCAGCTTGGGTATAAACCTTTTGGTTTTATACTCAAAGGTTTACACCCAAAGGCCACAGTCTGGAGGTGTGGGAGGCTTACACATTGCTTAGCATAGCAGTACTCTGAACTCAGGTGATGACTGTAGCACAAGTGACCACAAATAGAATCACAGAATCATAGAATCATTTAGGTTCGAAAAGACCTTTAAGATCATCTAGGCCAACCGTAAACCTAACACTGCCAAGTCCACCACTAAATCATGTCCCTAAGCACCACATCTAAACATCTTTTAAATACCTCCAGGGATGGTGACTCAACCACTTCCCTGGAAAGCATATAGCATATTGCAGGTAAAGACAAGAATCTGACAAAAACACCTCCCCCCTCCACGAAATGAGTGTATCATTAGAACTAAGAAGGATGAGAAAAGGGGGAAAAAAACCAAACATGTAGAAGTATGTGAGAACTTTTGAATCCCACAGCTACTTCAGCTCTGATTCTCTGAGATGCCAAGTACTTGACAAACACACCATTTGGGTAAGCAAGATGTCACTCTACATTTTTATCAGAACATTCAGAGTTTTGTATTCTTAGGTTACAAGCATCCTGGGACTACGAGATTACAGAGCTATAAATCATTACCATGGAACCCTTGGAAATCCACTCTCTTATATTGTTTTAACTGTCACACAAGTGACTGAAGTACCCAGCTGGAGACAACATACCACAATCAGCCACTGTGGCACCCAGGACCTTTTCATCCAGTGTAACAGATGAGCAACTGGACCCCTCTAATCACCTGGATTAATTTGTACTTACATGCTCATGCGCAGATCAAGATGGAAATACTATTGTCCCTCCAGTTCTACTGCTTGGTCTGAAACTGGGGTTTCACACTGAGCTAGGAGAGCAGCACATATGCTGGAGGTGTTAGTAGTAATTGCAGAGATTCAGCCAGTTGTGAAGTTTTCTCTAATGGTAATTCCGAACTAAACAAGCTGAGAGCAGGAATGAAGGATAAGACCAAGAAGGGATGATCTTCATAAAGGAGGTGAAGCTGTCAAAGTACTTGAGGCAGCTAAAAAAGGAGCGTGACACAAAGTGATACACTGCCTTTTCTGGGAGAGGGGAATTCACCTTCCGTATGTGCTCACAGACTCCTGGGTGACTGAGTTACTTGGGCTTTTTGTGCTTCATTTTCCACCTAGAGGACAATAGCATGGGGGGAGAGAATACAATATGATGTGGTCAGTTAGCACAACAATAAAAGCACTGAGGGGCACAGATAAGCAAGAGATTACATATTCCAATGAGAAAATACTACAAGTAATACCAGCAGCCAAACAAATTTGGTGTTTTCTCACACCCGTCACAGCTAAAAGAGGAACAGCAATAACCGTAGTAGCATTTCACCATTCGAGGTGGGACAGTGCAAGGACTCACCAGGCCTCAAGGCATACTGGCTGAGGAAATGTGGAAAAGAAATTGTACTTCAACAGGAGGTACCTGAATGGACAAGGAGGGGCACAGGTTTTTTTTCCCCTTCTCATTTATTGTTCTTTGGCAAAATCAGGGTTCCCAGGATTGGAACGACAAACCTGAAAATCCCATTTCATGGAGGTGGATTTGGTTTTCTTCATTTTTTAAAAGCAATTTAGATGAGAGACGGATCAGAGCAAATTTACAGGGGAAGTTTTCTCGGCTTGGCACTCCAATGAAACTACAGTTCGTTGCCCACAAAGCTCAATTCTCAGCTGATGAAAGCCAGTGGACATCCTCTGCCTTTAGCACCTAAGTGATCTTTTCTTGACCTTGCTGGAGCTGGCGTCAGTTGCCTACACTGTAGTTTCAGCATCCAGAATTTTTCAAGTCAAACTCCTTAATGCTTGAATCAAGTGGATATTTAAAACCCTCAAATTCAAAGAATCAGCCTTGGTGAGTCAGATGGAAAAGACTGCTCCTTTGATTGATCACATCTGTGACTCAAAGCCAAGTACACATTTGAACAAGTTAAACTGTCCCCAGGGCTCATAGAACACTGTGCCAGGCCTTTTGTGTTTTGCATTGAAGTCACACCAGTCTTTGAAAGCCAAGCAGTTTGCAAATCACAGGGATTAATATTTATTACCATTGAATGTACATGGCCGAAGCCCCTTCCCTGGAGAGTCTGCAGTTTAAATAGTACAGGCAGAACTGGCATGCACACCCACAGCTCTAGCCTTAGTTTTCTCCTGAGGAAGCTAAGGGTGAAACCTCCCTGGCTCCTGGGCACAGAGGCAGATCACGGCGGAGTATGCTGGAGCCGGCACCTCAGCCTCCAGGCAGCTCCTACCTAAAGGACCGGACCCTTCTCTGTAATCATGAGAGGCTGAGCCCCAGACTGCACAGTTGGCACATGCGAAGCCCTGCAAGACTTCTGCAGCTCCTAAAGCTTGGCAAAGAGGCCCCATCAGTCAGATTGCACACTGAGCTAAACATCAAGACACATCTGATGAATCACAAGTGCAGCAAGAGCCCAGAGGGCTGCAAAATACCTCTAAGGACTTGTTTGTGCCAGATCTCTTAGAAAGTTCAAGAGGAATTAGCTAAAGATGTTAATCAGATTGCTGTGGGATTCAAAAAAGGGGTTCAGCTTGCATGTTCAGATTTATAAAAGGGATTCAGCTTGCCTCGCTCCAGAAGTTAGGCTGCATGGAGGCCACCCTGTCTCTGAATTGGGATGCCCACACAGGTGTTCAGTGCAGTGCAGCTCACGCATTTTAAAGCAGAGTTACCTCACTTAAGGTGTAGCTATCCAGTCAAGCCCTTTGTGGTGGTATCAGCTCCCATATGGAAGTGGAGAGACCTTGAATCACAGTGGACCTCAGCCTTTATGTTCTTGAAAAGTGTCTCCACCCAATGCGTGCTGCGGCTCCAAAAGTTGGTCAACTCATCTTACCTTCCTGACTGTGTGCTGAAAAGCTCTAAAAGAAATAATGAGACACCAAATGAAAAGTTAGTGAACAAGCAAGACAGTATAAACCAAGGGTGCCCACCATGACAGGCAGACACATATCCTGGGTACGATGGAATGGTCCCCAGTCTTCACACACAAGGCAGTGGAAATGCTACGGCTGCAAGATTTAAGCAGCAGATTGACTAGAAAGCCAATGTCTCAAACTCCCCAGCTGCAGTGCTTCCTGGGCAGCTGCCTGTGGTGTCAGCCGGCGGGAACCCAAGGCCCCAGGCTGGAGAAGGGCAGCGTAGCTCACTGAAGCAAAGCCACGCTCTTCAGAGGAGCAGTCACAGATGGAGCTCCTGGGGAGGCTGAAGCTGGACCAGGAGCACGTGCTTTGCTGGCTGGCTGGTCCCTTTACAGAAGAGGGTTTCCCATACATCTGCAAAAATTCCCTTTATATTGCTGTAGCCCAACATTTTAGGTCTCTCCAGGTAACTCAGAGGGGTAACGAGCAGCTAGGGGTTATGTACCATGAGCAGCTGCCTCTGTGGCTTCACGGTTCTTCTCAGCAACCAAAGTTGGAAGTTCAGGCCCCAAAACAGATCCAATGAGGGATGGTCAGAAAACTAGCCTGCAAGGAGTTTGGAGAGAAAAAGAAAGCAGCAGCAAAGGAAAACAAAGCTCTCCAAGGTTTCAGTGTACCAGGTCCCCATCATCTACCTACATTTTGCCCACACACAGTTTAATCAGCATGCAGGGGAGCCTGGCTCCCTGCCAACAGGAATGCGGATTCTGACAATTTGTCTAAAGTGCAGTCAGAAATTGCAGCTAAACAGAAAGAGCACTGCTTTTGGTTTTGGGGTTTTTTTTTGTTGTGTGTGCGTGTATGGGCTTTTTTTCCCCCAAAAAACAATTAGAACCTCTAACTGCCGCCCACACCTCAGTTGCCTGAGAAACGCAGCGTGGGTATGGCTGTGGTAATAGGGACTCAGGTTTTACACTGTACTTGCTATCATTGGCTGGCTACAAGGCCCCCAGTAGGATGCTTTAGCCCAGACATGGAGAGTATTCCCGCCCCAGGCACAGCCCACTGCAAGTTCCTGCCATGGTAAGCATCTCTTTGGGAGAAGCCAAGGGTGCAGTAATTGGTGTCTTTATTACTCTAGTAATTATGGTGGCAATAGCCCTGGCTCCATCCAACCCAGTCTCAGTATTTATGGGGCGCCCAGCACAGTTCAGCCCCAGATGGGGTGGGATGGAATGGGATGGGAAGGGAAGCAGTGTGCACCAAGAGCTGGGTATCACACATACAATTCTGGCTTGACAGGAGCATTCTCCACACCCACCCTCACAGCAGCATCCCTGTCATCACCTCTATCAAAACTACTTCTTCTCAAATGACAGAGCGTGTGTCGGTGCTGAAGACTGTACCCACAACAAGTGTCCAGAAACACATGTCTGTCTTTGTTAACAAGTCTGGTTGGAATTACCCTGTAAAGAGAAAGTGTGCTTTTTTACACTGGACACCTGGGCAGAGAGGAGAAGGTTGCTCAAGCTGACTAAAAATATTCACCTTCCCAAAGAGGTGACAGAGCATCTGTATTGCACACTTCTGAGCTCAGCGTCAAAAGTTGAGGCAGATCAGAAAGATGATTTCTGGCTAACAAAGACATTTTCTTGGGGGGAAGAAAACAAACCACCACCCACATGCCCAAACCCACATATTTTGAACAATCTCTGTATTGTGGTGAAGGGAAAACAGGCTTCAGCTTGGTTTGGGTTTTTTTTTTCTGCCCTTTCCAGCAAAGCCACTCCCCATCCAGCAGAGAGCACACAGACCCAGGGATGCTGCTGTCTTCCAAGTTACAAAGCACAGGAAGGAATATTTATCCTGGCTAACTCTGAGCAATTTTCCCTGAAGGCCAGCACACAGCATGCTCTCCTGACCCCATGGCAGCCCTGACAGTGTTCAAAGTGTCTCTGCAAACAATGAGAACTTTTCACCAAAAAAGCACTTGGACAAAGAGAGGCGTTGGGCAACCCTCACAGGTGGCTTCTCCTTTCTTATTAATGGATTGCCTTTTCCAAGTGATAACTGAATCTGTGTACTGTTCAGTTGCCTCCCATGCTTTTTCTTTACAGTCTTGTTCAGTTTTCTTCTTGCCTCTGGCTTTCAAACAGTTCCTGGTTGCTCTCCCCTTGGGCAAACCCTCCTTGCCATCTTTTCCACAGAGCTTTCAGTCCCCGGTACTATGTTCTGCTTTCTTCTGCAGTCTTCTAGGTGCTTCTCTATTTCAAGATCGCACAGATAAAGGCCTACCAGTGCCTTTACACAGGTAGACAAGTAGTGTTTGTTCTTTGAGAAAACACAATGCTTGTGCACTATAAAAGTCTGTCCCTGAGATTTTAATTCACAGACCTTGCTTTCCCAATACATCCTTTTTACTGTTATTTTTGCATTCTCAAGACTCAACCTTTTTAGCTTGTGGTCATTGGCAGAGCTCCTGCATAGTTAAAATATTTTCAAATATTCCTGCAAGCATCCTTGAAGTTAGATATCTAAGTCATTAAACTTGTGGCTGAAGCAAGTTAAGACTAGACAAGAACTGTCCTGGAGCCTTTCTCCCCATGTAACCGTTATTTCAAGAGGCAACTCCCTCCATTTAGATTGCGAGATCAAGGTGTAACTGATTTAGGAAAACTAGTGTTTAGTGATTAAGCAACACATTACTAAGAAACTGATCAATCTATTAAGTAATCAATCTCCTGATTATCAAATAAACACACCACTACTGCTAATCTGCAACTATACTATTTTCCACCCTATTACACACAATTATAAAGCTGTTAACCTAACATTCTTAAATCTTATGAATCACACACATCCACTATTCACTTAGAAACCCACAAATCCACCACCTTTCAGTCCCTTCATGACCTATCACCAGGGTAGAAATCTATCCCTCTGCAGCTCACCCTCTCACACCATGTTTTTCAGACATAGACCTGATGGAAAGCCCAAAAATGAGTCCCACCAGCTTGGGTTTGCAAGTCAGCATCACTGTTGTCTGTAGGCACCTGCACTCCTTTCAGAATATTGCCCCATCCGTTGTTCTTTACCTGATTTTCTACCTTATTCATTTCTGTTTCCGGAACAACTTTTTCACCACCCTTGTACTTCCCTTTCTCTGCCCAAGCTCCTCCCTAAGACACAACATGTCCCTTGTTACTTTTTCCTTGCTGGCCCAATTCAGCAACATCTGTACCAAAGTCTAGCATTTCCAAAGTTGTTACTGGGGCAATCTCAACCTTATACAGTATTACTGATACACCCTGCCTGGGTACAGGGGGCCAAAACCTCCCCACAAATCTCTAGTTCATAATAGCAACACATGTCTGAGGCAAATCAGTCTACTCGGCCTTGATCCCGCCTCCTCATCCCAGTTAAGCTCCTTGTCTTTGTGTCCTGTTGTCAAGAGCAGACCAGCAAAACAAAGACCCACATAATCTATGTACCTGATCCACCAAAAAACTAGCTGTGGAATGGGACTGGAAGAGATGCCCTAAAATGCACATGACCATGACAGCAAACCCGGCATGGTGGCTAGCTGTTGTGCAGATCATGTTTTCTAGGATGGTCCTTTTCCTGAGAAAAATGGCTAGTATAGTGGCTGGCATAGTTTCTTTTGAGAAACATCCATTTAGCAGCAAAGCAGTGGAAAGAAAGAGCTGGAACAATAGCCTGACAGATGAAAACCTGGGTCATCATCCTATCATTCCCCTTCAAGCTCTACCTTAAAAGTTACTGGGTATTTTTGCCCTTTCCTTGCTGTTTAGGATGGCACTGCAGTACACCAGCGCTCTGCTGGGTAAGAACTTTTTTCCCATTTCTAATCTAGACATACCCATGACAATTTCAGACCAAGTTGTGCTCTACTTTTGGGCTAAGCCACTCTCTTGTGCTGCATTACTCATAAAAAGCCAAAGAGATGTGTAGCTTCTGTGGACTGTGGAAGTTTCACCTGCAGACACAAGCTAGCTCTTTCAGGCTCCCTTGATAATTATATTCTGTACTGGAAACTTGAACTGAAAATGGACAATGAAGAGAATATAAATGCATCTGTCTTTCACTTTGCACCTCTTCCATGATTTTGTTCTAGTTTAATGCATTGTGAGCAACGTGACACGAGTAATGATTCCAGGCAGAAAATCACTAGAAAACACTCAGCGTTGACTTTGTCAGCTAGGAAGACAAAATAGGAAAAGATGTGGTGAGCAGCACTGCCATTAACATTCAGACATGGTTAAAACATTCATTTGGGCTTCAAGGAGGCATTTAATACATCTTCGTAAAATACTCCCACCCATCCTCACCACCACTTCGTTTAGTCTTTTCATAAAAGACATACTAATCCAGGAGCATGCACTGGAAACAAAAACCCTGAGCACTTTGACGTAATGAAGATGGAACAGCAATGAAAAAATCTGACATCCTGCATCGTGGTGTGAAAAAAAAAGCACACGTAACTATCCAAATGCTGGAGGTCTTGCCACTCATCTAAAAGCAACACGCTGAGTCTCTAGGAGGAAAAAATACAAAGAAACAATCATCTCAAGATGGTCAAACATTCACAGAGGTCTTGGTAAGAAAAAACATGTCTTCCTGCCATTGTCTCCAAATACAAGCTGCCGGCCCTGCTGTAAAGCTTCTCTATGCCCCACCTGGTATTGGACACATCCTCTTCATTTGCTCTGTTAGTCTCCACACAGTATCCTATCTTCCCACATTGAGCCATGTCCAATCCAAGAACTGCAAGCACAAGGCTATTTGCTTTCTGTGTGTTGTACAGCCTCTTTCCTCTTACTTTGGACAGCTATCATTTCTTACTCACTCCCACCTCTGTCTTTCTGCACTCCCCTGTTTTATTTAGTGTCCAACTTTTCTGCCTCTCACGGATCCCTGCTTCCCATCCACCAGGCCAACAGCAATTCCCAACCTTGACAGTGCCCTCAAACAAACTACCTCATAAAAATTTTGAGGTCAACTCCCAACCATTTCTGAAGAGCTGTTTGCTGCAGCTTCCCTCTTCCAACCCATGTGCAGTAAACCCATTTTTAATCAGCTAACTCTCTTCCTGGTGTCTCTTCACAGCTAAGCAGTGGTAACTCTGCAGGCCACACACCTTGCAACAGCCCAGAGGGGAAGCCACCTCTTGCAGAGGTGCAAAGGGAAGAGAGACATGCTCCAGCTGCCCTCACACAGGGCTAGTGTGCATGCAGTACCAGCTCCACTGGTTACCCCAACAACATGCCTCCTCACGCTTCCTTCGGTAAGGAGCGTTTGCTATATATTTGTGTGTGGCTGCAGTGGCAGAGATATTCAGGTCCAGACTGTGTTTCTCTAAGGCAGGCAGTACATGCAGTCTCCAGCTTAGGAAACCTTGAAACTGCTGACTGCCAGAATTCAGAAGGGTGCACCTGAGAAAAGGCTGCACCAGCTAATTGGTCTGTATCTTCCTGAGCAAGACAGCCAGAGGCTGCTGTATGAGCTGGTAAAGCCACCTTCATGTTCTTACTCATAGGAAGCAACAGTAAGGACTCCAATAAAAAAAACATTCAACTGCAGAAGATGAAATACATTTGGTTTATTTCTTTCTAAAGTTTGTACATATACATATATCATTATACATATGTGAGATCCTTCACTAGGGTTGCTTGATTTCAATTACATAAAAATTATTGGGAAGCTTGCAGGCTCTCTGTTGCCCGTAAGCAACGTTTATTCCAACTTATAAAAACACAGAGGAACAGAGTTATAGTCAGGAACATGGACACAAGAGAGAAGTCTACTTTATATCTCACAGTTTCAATACATCAAAGGCAAATTATTTGTCTGTATACCATAGGCTTACTTTATCAGCAATGATAAAATAGAGGAAAATATTTATATACAGTCACCTCAAGTGAAAAATAAAGCAATGTAAACTTAAATTCCAAAATATTATTTTAAATGATATAACAATATCCCCAAAAGTCCTTCTTCCAAGAGGAAGAGGACTGATTAAGTGCCTTCATTTATCAGGAAATGATCATTCTAGTACCAGTTACATGAAGCAGAATAGGGAGGGCATCCTGTGGTACCTGTAGAAAAGAGTGACAACTCTGCTTCAGGAGAGCATCTCTGTGTAAGCAAGTATATGTTTGAGTCCTTATGGACATCAGCAGCACGTGGAAACATCTTCCATGAACCAGGGCTTGACTTAAGTCTGCACAGCTCTGACTCTGACCACTGAGGAGTATGCTTTCCTGGCCATGCACATTCCCAGGGACAAAATGAGGTGCCCCGTTGGTAGGACAGCCTCAAACCTGAGACGACGACCATCCCAAGAGTCAGAGCAGCAAGTTTCACACTGCTGGAAAAGATTTAGTGATTACCTCAATGCTGCTTCACAGCAGACCAAGAAGTTACCACAAAGCAGTGAGACCGGGACTGCGTCTCTAGTGTGTTGCATGAAAAACACTCCAGCGATTCAGTTATGAGGGTAAACTGAGCTCAAGGTTATCAGAAGCAAGGTTCCTACACTTGGCAAAAGGGATAGGAGGCCACCCAGAGGAAAGGTTTTGCAAGGACTGCTGTCAGGCCCTGTAAGGTTAGGTCTGCACACAGGAGATGCACAGGGTGTGTGTGTACACACATGTGCAAAATGTTTTCCTGCACTACCACGAGTTACTCTTCCCATTTGGGTACCACACAACGATAACTGAAAATTCAGTCCCCTTTCTCAGCTTAAAGGAAAACAACACTGCAACAGCTCAGGTGGAAGGCAAATGACACTCCTAACTGCGACTCTGAGCATGACAGTGCTCACCCTCATCTTCCCACTACATCACTATGGGAGGCAGGTAACCCAAGAGAGAAGCTCAGTGCCTGAAAAAGGATTACAGCTCGCCCAAAGCAAGGTGATGGGGATGTCTCTCTTCATTCCATCCTGAGCTGCAGTCCACTCGCGTCTTAGTCCTGCAAGACACAATCATTCTGGCCATGGTCCAGTGAAGTACAAAAGCATGGCTTCACTGAGGTTGCTCAAGTGCTTCAAGGTAACTGCATAAGAGTTTTATGACTCCAGGTAAGAATCCCACCCTTAGGCTTTGTTCTCCCTTTCCAAGGAAAATGCAGATAATGCTAGTGTTGCCCTGACTAGAGCACAATAGGAAAACCCACTGGGTTTCCTTATGTATTTTTACTTCAACCAGCAACTTTTTTAAAGGTTGTTTAAACCTCACAAGGGAAACCTATGGGAGGTCTACGAGATGCCCGAGAGAGATATTTCAGCCCTGCTGCTCTTTTCCCTGCTGATGAGCCAGACATTCTTCTGGAAATCTGTACAGTTGCAGAAAGAAACCCTCACTACTGCTGTACAGCTGTATCTGCAGGAGACATCACAGGCACCTGTCCTGCTTGGACACTTTTGGACATGATGTCCCCTTGCTGAATTTTCACAGAGTGAGGTCAACATTTTCAGAAGTAAAGCTGTGTATTAGATCCCCAGAGTGTGATTTTCAGAAGAAGTCAGCACAGATGCTCCTGGTGCAGGCATCGGCTGACATCAACAGGGACAGAGTTAGCCCAGTGTTAAGCTAGCAGAAAATGCCACCCAGTAATCCTTGCTTGGACTCTCAAATATACGCCTTTGCTTTCAACATGCAGAGCAACAGGCAGCCCCTGGTGGACAATACATGGAGATCAAGGCAGCTCAAGGGATACCCTAAATCTGCGAAAGCTCTGATGACTGTTTAACCTAATTTGAGAACAACTAGAACAACAAGCATCCTAACAAAGTTTGCAGCTGCTGAAGTGCTTTGACCAAAATAAGCCTCAGAAAAGAACAGCAGGCTTTGGAGTGCTGAGCCACAGAAGCCATACTATACCTATGAAATACATACACACATCTATAGGCATCACTTAAACACGTTCACCAAGTAATGTAAGCCTCAGATTGTACCTCACGCAAAGAGTAGTGATTTTAAAGTTTTCAAACTGCCAAAAAACTGTTCTTTTAGCCAAGTTATAATCTCAGCCTCAAGTAAGAGGACATAGTTGTCATGAATGTGTACAAATTAAAAAACCCCCACACAATCCACCCCAGTTCCCATCCTACAGTCTTTCAGAATTTGACAGCACTGAGCATGAGGTTTTCATAAGCGTGTAAGTGATTTAAGACTTATATCACCAACAGAGTTTGCCCTGTGCAGTGACACAGACTGGATATCATCAATCTTCCTTCACCCAGCAAGAGGCTCAGGGGAGTCAGAGAATTTTGTGTCAAACAAGCCTCCACAACAGCTTGGCTAGCTGCTCTGTGGTTACACCAGGATATTCACTTGGCCCAAGGTAAAGCTGAAACCTTGCCTGCTTAGATAAAAAGTATCTTCTTGTGCTGGTCTCATTCAGGTGAGTTACATACAAGACCACTGCTGTAGAGTGGCTACTAATTACAATGGTTTATGTCAGAGAAAAATCCTGCCCTCCTAGTCTGTAGCACTTTCAATCCTTGCATTCTAAGTGATGTACTTTTTCTCGGTCCAGATAAACCTCTGGTCTGTACCCCAACTCATTCCTGGCACACATTTAACAGCAGATGCCATGGGAGCTCCCTCATTGTTTAAACATTTATAATTTTTACAGAGTATTTCATTGTTCAAAGGGAGGACAGACAATGCTTTGGGCTGGGCTAAATTTGCTCCTCCTGACCACAGGAGCAAAGTCAGGTCATTGGTGCGGCCTTGGGGAAAGCCGTTGCTTGCATTTGCTAAGGGAAGTGCTCTAATAAATAATTAAAATACAGCTTCAATGCAGCTAACAAAATGAACAAGTAAGGTACCTTCTCTTAGGCAGGGCTGAGCCTGCCTCCTTTCACTGTTCAACTGGATGGTGCCAACAGGAGAGCAGATAGTCCCAGTTAGGATCTGGACACATTTCCCAGGACCCATCCTCCTTACTCTTATTTAAACCAGCCTCCTAACAACAGGACTGTGGCACCCCTGCATGAGGGTGCTGCTATCACAAGGGAGAAAAGCAGCAGGTGGTATGGACAATTCCTCAAGAAGCACAGTGTAGATGGAAAAGGAAGCCAGCATTTCTAATTACCCTCAACACTGACTGAGGGCAATGCTCGAGCACACAGTCCCCAGCAGGTGACCAGCCAGGGAAGGTGGCACTGGCTTTCTGCTTATCCTCCTACAGTATTGTTGCCTGTGCACTGGTGCTCAGCTTAGGTGGTACCATTTCTCTGGATGCTGACAAAGCCTCTTCTTGCTGGAGCAAATGTTCAGGTCTCATACGGTGAAGCAGCTCACTATACTACACCCATGCTGCTGGGACAGCTCTGGGAGAGAGGAGAGGAGAGGAGGCATACTGCTTCTATATGCACTAAAAATATCCTCTAAAAAGCACAAGCTGGAGACCAGCTCTTTCAAAGAAATTTCTGAGACAGCTTATTTGGCTCACCCCTCTAGGCAGCCTAGATATCAGATGCTGGGAACACACACTGGGGAGCTCTGGTCACACTCTGGGGAAAATGTGTACTTCGTAACTGCCCTCAGAGCTGATGTGATGTCCCAGAGCCTGGGGAGAGCAACACTGGGGAAAGTTTAAACAAGCAGCAAGCTGGAATATTGCTTTAGATAAGGTGTGTATACTGCCTTTGCCTCTACAAAAGCAGCCGGTGTTTCCAAGAACCTGGATACCACCTCTCCGTGCTTGGGGGACACTGATTGAAAAAAGGCTCTTTTTTTTTTTTTTTTTTTTTTTTTTTTTTTTTTTTTTTCACAGCTCCCCAAAAGGTTGGAAAATTTATGGCCTGATTTGGAAAGTACACAACTCCTTGCAAAACAGTCTTTCAGTTTCCACACAGCATGGCTTGCCTCTACCTCTGCGACTTTCAGAAAGGAGGCTAGGGGGTCCTTGCATCCCTGCAGCATAACACCAGGGGATACATCAGTCTGAAACTCCATTTCACACTTCCCAGCTGTAACTGTGGCTGGAAACACAGGCTACCAATGAGCAGAATGAAAAAGCTGTTCACAGGGTTATCCATTCAACACAGCACTGTTTCAGAGCAGGTTTTCTCAAGGCAAGACGGGACAGTCAAATTTTCTGGATTTCTGCAAGCATGGAAGAAAAGAGACCTGTTATACAGAAGCAGCTGAGGTGCTAAGATGACAGACAGGAGCAGCTTGACAGAAAAGGAGGAGGAGCTGTCAGACTAACTGCAAGAAGGCCAAAATTGATTTAGGGATGGAGAATGCAGACACGGTAAGTGGTACACCGTCTGCAGAGAAAAGCCTCCCCTGCTTTCAAGGAGAACATTGCCATGTAATGCCTCCAGATGCCCAGTGATAACCCTGCCACCTTGGATTTTCTCCACTGCCACAACCACCTCTTCACTGAAGGGGCTGCTCTAATCAAGCAAGAACCTCACTCCCCCACCGGGGAAAGGCAAAAATATTGCCTGTTTCAAGTCAGAACAGACAGCCTTGTTACCAGAAGGCACTGGAGCTGTGAAAAGTCACTGAACAATTCCAGTCTCTGGAGGTCTGCTAGTCCAAACTCCTGCTCAAAGCAGGGCTGTGCTGAGCATCGCTCTCCACACGAGCCCCCAAACACGGACAAACCGCACCCTGGGAGCAGGTGGGATCAGAGGGAAAGTGCTTAAGGGATGAGCTCTTACAAGCCCTTAGAAAGCTTCTGGTAACCATTTACAAGTGGCTGGCTACAGATGAAAAACTGTCTGAGTTGGCGTCACAGCTGAATGGCATTCCCCCACAGCTCCGCTGCATTAATCACTCAGCTGGCTGACTTATCTCTCTACATCAATTAAAGACACAACATAAATACTGGATTTAAAAGCTGTAGTCATGTTCACTGGTCCATGCGTGACTTATCTGCAAGACGCACACAAACACACAGCCAGCCCAGAGATTCTCTTTCACAGCCACTGCTGCATGACAAGCATCTCAACCAGACCCCTGCATCCTGCTGACTCACAGAGGACAGTGCAGTTTTGGCTTTGGGAGAGTATCTCACCTGCTTTGGTTGCTGAGTGGGAAGAGGGGAAGGCAATTTTGTCCTTCTCCCTCGCCTCTCTGCTGCCAGGTGCAGACCCAGCAAGGTCCTCTCCTGCCTCTCCTCCCTCAGCCAGAGAGAAGAGATGGTCCAGCCCCTGGAGGGTTAGCACCCAGCAATGCTTCAGAGCAGGATGGGTCCCTCCAGGACCTCTCTATGCATCTGGAGAGGGGGGGATGCAAGGAGCCTTTTGTCCCCATCCTGCTCCCTTCCCTGCATCCCCCCCCTCTCAACACGCAGGCAAAGGCTTTGCCTGAACAACGGCTGCATGCCTGCAGCAGGGAGGATGGCAGGGAAGAATGACACCTCCCTGCATCGCCAACGCAAAGGCTTGCTTGCACGCACACACGCTCACAGTGGTTTGCCAGTAACTCCTGCTCACACTGAGCACCCCCAGAAAGCTGCAGGCTCCTCCACTGATACAGAGTTCAGGTGCATGGTGGATCCCAGAGGAGAGCTGGAAACCAGCAGGGTATCTCTACATACTGCAACAAGAGCTCCTGAGTCACAGAGGTCAAGCACTGATCTCTGCGAAAGGCAAGTATTTCAGCAAAGAAAGGCACGGTACCGGGTACCATGCAAAGCTATCTGGCCAGACTCTCAGTGGTGCCACCCAAGAATATGCACGCTGAGACCTCCTGAGAATCTGCACCCATCCTTTACAATAGCATCAGGGGGGAGAAAAAAGCAAATTACAGTACTGCTCAGCAGATGATCCTATTCCCAAGAGAGTTCAAGAGCCTTAGTCATTCACAACAGGATCACCTTTCTCTCTTGGCCTCCAAAATGTGCATTTTCACATGGGTGCCTGGGATGCCTAGAATTTATAAAGCAATGGAGCAAAACGGTGTTAATTAAAACTTGAGCAGAACCTGACAAATTCTCAGTAAACTAATCTGCACACCTCAGCAATCTGACTCTGACCAAGAGTGCTCCAAGCTCAACAAATGTTTAATGACTAAAAAATGCAGTGAAAAACTGCGTTTGCTAAGCCCAGATGAGACTTAAAAAAATATACCCTAAACTGTTTAAAAGTATACATGGAAATAGAGAATAAATAATGAAAAAAAAATTATCATTTTTGCAGTTCACTTTTTGACTTTTCATATTGCTTCAAATCATCTCCTCTGCAATGACTTTGAAGAGGAATTATCCAATTTCTGTGTCCAAGCTGGGAAATGCATTTTACAGGAATAATTTCATTCTGAGCTCAGGAATTTAACTGCAGTCTACAGCAACCAGAATATTTTAAAAGCCAGGGAAAAAAAGTTAAATGCCACCTCTTTGCCTTTTAAAGCACTGCACTCCATAATCACAAGAGGTTTGCTGGGCATGTTCCAGCCTGCCTTCAAAAAGCTCACTTAGACAACCCTGCCTTGACGGTCAAGCAGGGCCCACTTACAAATCTGCACATTTTTTTTGTTTCTGCTGCATGCTTCCTAACACCATTATCTAAAACAGGGCAAGTTTTCTTCTCAGATGTGCATTCAGCATTCCCCAAATGAATTTCTTCTACTTTCTCTTCTGCTTGTTTGTTTCAAACCACCAGAGCACGATGAACAGCTGCAGGTATCTCCTGGCTTTGTTTCCCCTCCATAAGCTGTTGATGTACCACACTTGATTAATTCAAACAATCTCTCCCAATGAGCACTATCGTGCACCTGTCTACACTGAATCTCCTAACCCACTATGCTGCACCACATCACTTTGGCTCCAGCAGAAGAAGGCATCGTGCTTCTTCAGGAAGAGGACTGAACGTTTGCTCCATTGTAGTAAGCATGCACAACTTCTAAAGCCCCAGCACTTGGGGAAGCACTGACAGTTTCTATTCAGGACTCTGCAGTTTTTGCTGACATTGCCAGGGGTGGGGGCCAACCTCCTGGCTTCTAGCACGGAGTGGTCACACATGCCAGACGTGTGCATGTCCCAATATCACACACGGAAACAGTCCCATCTGGTTTTGCTGCTGGGCTGCAGCTGCAAGGATCAATTTGCTCCAACACCTCCTGGCATCTGAGAGTGCAACATCTTTGTTACAGCCAATGGTGAGCACAACACCAGGAAAGCTGTTGCATTGTGGTCCTCAGTGGGGGAGGCAAGTCATGCAGCGCCTGTTAACGTCCTTCTCTCTTCGATCACTCCCTGACCTGCCCACTAAACTGGCAGTTCAATAAGTTAGATTAATTGACTTGGACCCTTTGGGAAGTCTGGCAGAGCACAAACCCACTCAGGTCGTAATTTTTTTGATGTGTGGCCCTTCGACTACTTGGGCTAGAAACACCAGCGCATTTCTAAACAGCCCTTGTATTGATCTTGATGTTTCTTTATGCATTAAGAATCACATCCACCAGGAAGGCTGCCCTGTGCCAGGCACAACAAAAATAACAGCAACAAACAATTTTCAACTGGCCTTCAACATTCTCTCCCAAGGTGCTCTGCAGGAAAGGCTAGTTTGGTTGTCCTCCACATAAAGGAAGGGTGAGGCAAAATGGGAGAGACCAGTCGGAGCTCACCCAGCAGGCCAGAATCAAGCCTGAGATAAAACCCAGGGAGTTAAGTAACAGGTGAGCCAGCACTCTCTGCAGAGCCATGATGCTGCCCGGCAAGAGGGGCTAGGAAGCAAGAAAATGATTTCTACATCATCTTTCTACTCCCTGTGCCTGAAGACTGCTGGCCACCCTGAGGGTCTGTGGCACAAACAGGAGGCTTTCAGGTACGGAAAGCTCTACTCATGGTGGTCTGTCCCTGTCCTGCGCTCCACTCTGAAAGCCTGGCACAGGGTACACAGGAGCTGCAAGGCAGGCTGACTCCCTGTGGGTGGAGGGTAAGATCAGCCACAGCTGAGGCTGCCCTGTGCTGGCCTCCAGGCACGGAGTAGCCAGGACAGCACCAAACCCTGGCCCACAGTGAGGACACGTCTGTCCCCTTCTCCAGTCTGCAGCAGCCTCTTCCACCTATATGTGAGCTAAAGCAGGAAAATGGAGAGCTGAGAAGAATCTCTTCCTGAAGAGAAAAGACAAAGTGCTTTGTCACTAGCAGAGAAATTGCAAACACCTATCCGTGCACACCAACAAGGAAACTCCTGGAAGGGGGAGTATCAGGGCACGATACATCATAAGGCTCTACATAGCAGCTAAGTGAGAGCGTATAGTTAAAAACTACACAGAGGCCCTTTGTCTTTAAATTACAATACTAATGGCTGACATCTACAGCAGCCTCCTCCGCAAATAAATTTAAAGCCCAGGTAGTCATTCCAACTGGGTAATGCCTAATCTCCCTGACTGCAGAGACAGCACGGGTTTGGATACTCCCCAGCCTGCTAACTCAGGAGAATACTCTTTGCTTGGAAGGAAGCAAACAAATTATTCCAATGCTGTCACCCCAGCATTGCCAGCGGTTTCCAGGTTTCATTCCTTTGCACTCATGGGTCCAGAGTCAATGCAATAACAATAAGCAACAGTGACTATTTACTGTAGCACCTGCTGCTAAGTACCAGTACCAACATGCTCTGGATTGTCAGGAAACCAGTGTTCCCAGCACCCTAGGCTCTAACCAGCCTTCTGCAGCTGCCTGTTTGCACAGCTTTTCTCACAGCTACAGCTTGCATTCTCAGCACTGCAGCATTTGTCCAGTTACTTTTCCCACCCACCACATAAATAAAGTGACAAGTGACTTGAGAGATGAAAGCCACGTGCCGATGGGAGGAGATAAATGGGGAAGAGACAGTAAATATGTCACAGCGCTCTACCCCTCCCCCAGCTCCTTTAGAAACAGAACAACACAAAAAAGTCCCGATGCTTCAATTGCTAAATGATAAATTAACAAAGCAAAGCAAAGCAGGAGCAAAGACATCTCCCACAATCTGCACAGAAACAGCAAAATATACAATAGAAAATGTCACTAACACCCCATTCAGGCAGATGCACTTATTTTTTGTGAATGACAGGTTATTAAATGAAAAAATTTTGACCACCGGTACTTTGCTGCATGGCTGTTCCCCCAGCTGTCATTTCCACCCTAAGTGACCTTCTGCTTAATGCTGGGTGTTTCTGGCCTGTAGTCCTTCCTCTCTGAGACATTGCGTTTCACCTTGGCACTAACTGGAGACTCCTGATTCAATGAGGGACTCGAGTGGGATTTCTTCAGTCCTGGCGCATCATTCTCTCCTCCACTCAGCAGCTCCTTCACCCCTTCTTTCAGGAGGCCAACGTAAATCTCATAGCGATTTTTCTGAGAAATGAAAAGAAAGGCCCAAATCAGTCTGGAAGAAATTCTGCAGAATCACTTGAGTCTGGGTAACTTAATCGTTTCTGCTGGCCTTGAAAGCCAGGAACCTCATATGGATGCGAACAATGGTGCCTGATGTGGACATGAACAATGGTGGCTAACATAAATTACACTGTACAAAAAGGATTTCAGGCAGGCTGAGCCCAGGGGTGCTGTGCAATTAAAGGCACTCAGTTTGCAACACACAAATCCTGGTGCTCTGCTGAACAGTGGCTCCCAGCTAGTTGGAGTGCATGGTGATTTCCAGGTAACACCACCAAGTGAAAGCTTGCTGACCTTTGTCACGCTGGGTCATACTCTGTGCTCACACATATTGAGATATTATGTGCCCCACACAGGCAGGGAAATAAAGTGCAGCAAACTAAGGGACAACAAAAATCCTGCTCTGGTTGGCTACAACTCTCCCCTGTGACCCTGTACTCCCGCCAGCAGGTACTGCTTTCATTGCTTCAGCCCACAAGGGAGAAACCAAAGCAGGGTCCTGCTAAGCTCAGACTGTACCAGCTTGGCCACCACTGAGCCCATGAGAGGATGCTCTGCAAGGCCAGACCTTAACAAAAAGGAACAGATGAGAAGGCTATGACAGCAGCACAGCATGTTCCCCTGGCAGGGCCACTCATGGTGAATGAAGAAGGTTGCTCTCTGTCCAGACACTTGTATTTTCCAACTGGAAAAAGTTCACTTTACTATGCCCCATGCCCACTTTTTCTGTTACTTGTCTGGAGCAGAGCTTTCCCTGTCCAACAGGAAGATTTCACTCTGTGTGCCACAAGTATGTCTTTCTGCACAGAACATCTCAGCAACCAGCAAAATGAGGGTACAGGTAACAGAAGATCCCTGCAGGCCCTCAAAACCAGAAGCTGGGGCAGGAGAACCTGAGAACAGAGCAACCCACCTCCTGGGATTTGTTTAATAACCTGCCCCTGACATATCCACTAAAGACATGGTGCAGGCTTTGTAATTAAAGTGATCTCAGTCAGCTGGGAGCCAGGGAAGGAGGACTTAAACATCTGCACTGATCGTTAATTTATACTTCCAAGTGGCAAAACAGCTGCCAAACTATTATGTTCCTGACAGAGGAAAAGGTGTTTAAGAAAAGTTCTTCCAATTTATAATAAAATAATAAAGTTCTGGTAACAACACTTAATTCAAGGCCAGGAAGTCAAAAAGTTGGGTAACTGTTTTGAAGTGTGGAATATAAAGGAAAAAAAAAGGAGGGAACGTGACTGGGTTTCCAAAGAGTCCTTTGAATAAACAAAACCTCATAGAGGAGGATCATAAAAGAACCCACCTAAAAATTAAACAAAAAAGCATTCTTATCAATTCCATATCTGGAGCTCCAGCTCCACAATGTGAGAGACAAACACATCAAGCAGGTAAGAGGTGTCGTTCCATAAAAAAAGGAAATGGAGAAAGAGCAAGCAAAACCCTGATGATGCACCAGACTGATGAATGATTCATCACACAATGAACGGGACACCTCTGCAAAAAAGGAGGCAAGCCAGTGCTCTAAGCCTGGGATCAGCATAATATTCATGATGGGAGAGAGGGCCTTCATTGCCATACAGACTTTGGTGTTTTGTTGGTCCAGTAAACCCCACCAGGGTCACAAGACCCAGCAATCAGAATGGATATCCACGACCAGCTTCTGCGCTGCATGTCTGCCAATGGCCATTTTGCCCTGGATTTGTGGGCCCATGACTCCTATTGCAATTAAGCAATGCTGTTGGAAGTTTCTATTTTGATTTCAGTTGCAACAAACTTGCTCTTTCAGTGATCTGACATTTAAAGGTAGGTATTAAAGCTGGTGGTAATTTTTCCTTAAAAGAAATTAATCTGGAAAATTCTGTCAAGAAAGTAAAACCACTGAAGTTAAAACCATTCAAAAGCTTCTGCAACATTATCTCTGAAGACTGAATGCACATAATAAGGAGGAGATGAGGTAGCCACCCATCAAATTTCTGGCTTCACTTCTCACCTGACAGCACTCAAAAGATCTCTCTCAAACCATAAATTTGCTGCAATGAGCAACCATCATCTGGAGCTGTACTTCCTCAGACAGCAAGCAAAGAGAAATGTTCCTTCCTTAGTGTCTACAAGCAAAGATACCAGCAAGAAGAAACACTCCTAGCTGCATCCTTGAACAAGGACCAGGCATCTCCTGGTTCACCTCCCCTCAGCAGGAAACACCATCTCACTTGTCTTTCATCAGGAACGAGAATGAAAGGAATGCTGGTGGGAGAACAAAAAGGAATTGCAAGGGCCTACAGAAAAGGAATCTGGCTTCTTTGCTCCTAATGGGACTATGTTGCTTCCACTGGGACTTACAGGCCCTTTTGGTGTGCTTCTGGAGATGTATCAGTATGGCCCTTTGTACACAGATGCAAGGTCTGGTCTGCAGTCTCAGCCTGAAAGAGCCAAGTACAAAAGACTGCCCTGCCTGCCTCTTGCCCTTTTGCTTTGACCCCATGCAGCAAAGTCTGTCACCAGCTCCTGCCTGACCCTGACCGGACTTTGTTCTGAAGGGAAGGTGAGGAAACTCCAAAACCAGAGGAAAGTTTCCATTCAGGATTTTCATATAGCTCACCTTTTTTTTTTTTTTACTGCCTATTGATAGTTCAACATGGCCTGCAAAATAAGTGTGAAGGTAACACAGCATTGCACAGCAGCACCTTGAATCACCAGCTTTCACACGCAACTGAAGTTGGTGCCACTGCTTTTCTGCCTAGACAGGCATTCCTGCAGTGCTGATCACATACCTGAATTGTACGGTTTGATTGCTGTTCAAGGCTCTCACTAGGGAAGAAGGCATCTTTTGTTTCCTGGGCTGTACTGGTTCTGCTTTGTACTGAGGTAGCTAAGGAATATTTCTCACCATGATAAAATTGACAGAAAACAGAAAAAAACCACAATGATCTCCTTCTCCGTCAATCTTTCTAAAATCATCTAACACTCCAGCCTACATTTCATCCTAACTCACCACGCTTCTAGAAGTGATAGAAAATTAACTTTGTGTCAAGGACCCAAAGCCAAGAAACTCTTTGCTCTCCCAAGTTGCACAACACCCCCCTTACAGCATGAAAGCGTGTGGCTTGCTCTGTACATGCGAGTGCTGTGTTCAAAACTGACAGTGTGCCATCGATCACAACTCTCTGATCTTGACTGTTTAGCCAGTTTCCAAACCACCTTACTGTCCATTTCCTAGTCCACCACACTTTATCAGCTTGTCTACAAGGATGTTAGAGGAGACAATGTCAAAATTCTTGTTAAAGTCAAGAACAAACAACATCCACTGCTCTCCCCTCATCCATCACACCAGACGTCTCATTGTAAAAGGCTCATGTTGGTCAAGCATGATTTCCTCATCATAAAGCCATGTTGAGTACTCACAATCACCTTGTCTTCAAGTGTTTGGAAGTGATTTCCAGAAGAATTTGGTCCATCACCTTCCCATGGACAGAGAAGCAACTGACCAGCCTGTAGTTCTCTGGACCTTCCTCCTTGCCTTTCTTGAAGATAGGAATGATGTTTGCTTTCCACCAGTCCTCAGGGACCTCCCCTGACCACCATGACCTTTCAAAGGTAATTGAGAGTGGCCTAGCATTGACATCATCCAGCTCCCTCAGCACTCATGGGTGCATCCCATCAGATCTTGCAGACTTGTGTATGACCACTTTAGGTATTCCCTAACTTTATCATCCTTCACCAAGGGTAAGTCTTCCTTGCTCCAGATTTTCCCACTGGGCTTATGTATTTGTGACTGCTGAAGGCTTGTCTTACCAGCAGAGACCCAGACAAAGAAGACATTGAGTACCCTGGCCTTTCCCTGTTCTTTGTAACCAGGTCCCCTGCCCCATTATGGGCCCCACCTAGGGCCCATATTCTCCCTAGCTGTCCTGCTCTTAACATACCTGTAGCAACCTTTCTTCTTGCCCTTCACACCTTTTGCCTGATTCAACTCCACATGGGCTTTGGCTTTCTTAAATGCAATCCTACATGCTTGGACAGTATCTCTATTCCTCCTGTGTCACCTGCCACTGCTTCTACCTCCTGCACACTTCCTTTTTATGGTGGAGTTTTGCCAGGAGCAACTTGTTCATCCATGAAGGCCTTCAGACATCTTTGCTTGGTTTCTTGCTTGTCAGGGTGAACCATTTCTGAGCTTAGAGGTGATCCTTGAAAAGTGACCAGCTCTCCCAAAGCCCTCTTCCCCCCAAGGCCATATCTAATGGGATTCTTCCAAGCAGTTCCCTGAACAGGCAAAAGTCAGCTCTCCTGAAGTCTAGGGTTGTGATCCTACTTTTTACTTTGACCCTGCCTTTCAGGATTACGAAGTCCAACATCTTATCATCACTGTTGTCATGGTTGACCCTGACCTTCATATTCCCAACCAGTTCTTCCTAGTTTCTAAGTGAGAGGTCCAGGAAAAGTGCCTCTCCTTGTCTGCTCCTCGGTCACCTGTGTTAGGAAGTTGTTGTCAATGCACTCCAGAATGTGCTGGATTGCTTGTGCCCTGCTGCGTTGTCCCTCCAGCAGATATAGGGGTGGCTGAAGTTCCCCCATGAGGACCAGGCCTGCAAACACAAAGTTTCTTCCAGTTTTTTGAAAAAGGCCTAGCAGACAGCCACCACAACAATACCCATCTTGGTGTGCCCGCTAATCCTGACCCACAAGCCCTCGCTGGCTCATCACCCTTCCTTAGACAAAGTTTCATATGTGCCTGCTACTCACTCACATAAAGGGTGAATCCCCCTCCTTGCCATCCCTGTCTGTCCTTTCTAAAAAGCCTGTATCCACTCATGACAGCACTCCAGTCATGTAAGCTATCCCGTTACCTCACTTTAGCCCTGTTTTATTGATAATGTAGTCTCTCCTGTCCACGTTATTGTGTACCCTTTGCTTGCCAGCCCTGTCCACCACTTCCTTGTTTGATTGTTGGTCAGATCATTTCAGGTATGAGGGATATGGAAGAACAAACTGGCCAACTGTGTTGCCTGTACAAAACAGTATCAAAACATCTATGCAAGGCATCTCAAGCTCACCGTATGCAATGCAGCCCAGAGCTACAGCAAAGCTAAAGCCAACACAGCAGTTACAACCTTCTGCAGAAGCAAAAGTACACAACCAGTCAAGCCCAGGAGTAAAAAGAGCTCCTCCAGAAGAAACTCATATAACACATGACGGGGGGCTTACAGTTGTGGAGGCTTGCATTGCCTCTTGTGGTCTCTCCGACTTTTGTCTTATCTGCTCTTTCTCTTCTACAGACTATGGATCTTCCTTGCCAGGCAGTGGCTATCTAGAGTAGGATCCTTTCAGAGCCAAGGCAACATTGACTCACAGTTCTGGGGGAAAAAGCTCAAAGGTGCAGCCATGAAAAACACCGGGCACCTGCCGCGTTGCCAATCCCCTCCCACATAGCCCTACAAATGTGGCAGACACCATGATGGATAAAACATGCTGTCAGATACTCAGAACAATCTCCTAACACAGCTGCCTAAGTTGCATCACTCAATCCTGTGATCTTTAATTCTACCCTTTTCCTGCTTGTACTGACATCCAGCTCACTGGTACACAACACAGATGGCTCTGATGAGGCATGCCTATGACAACAATTTTAGAAGAGCAGTTCCTTCAGAACATACAATGGAAGACAATTATCATGATCTGCATTACTGCAGAATGCAGTCATTCCGTAAAGATTGAAGTGCCAACACACTAGGCAACACATAGTATTACAATACGAGACAGCTCCTGCTTTGAAGACCTTACCATCTCTTCAAATAGATATATTAGGCAAGGACGGAGGGTCACATTTTTACCCTCCATTTTACAGATGAGGAGCTAAATTCATGGCTAAGGTTAGAGGAAATCCTCATCAAAAAGAGGAGCCACATCCCAGCTTCTGGGATTGCTGTGACAGACCTGTCTAACAAGAACATACTCCTTGGTTAAGTAAGGTGAAAAATGCAGAACTTTAGGACTGTACCCCAAGTATAAGACCAGCTGCTCCATTTGCAGTAAAGTAAAAGTAATAAAGTTTCCCATACATACCTCAAACTCCAGATAGTGGTCCTTCAGTTTGTAATCATCTACTTCCTTGCCTTTGAGCTTCTTGTCAGGAGGATAGGAACGATGCTCGGCAAGCTCAGTGGAGATCTGCTTCAACTTAGCTTCATGGGACTTCAGCTGTTCATCCTTCAGAAATACATTAGGCACTTAAGTGACTAAATTATTTATCTAAAATATTCGATAAGCAAAGGAAAATAGAGAGATGTCTGTACAATAGCACCAAGTAGTTTCTTTTTCTTTCTCTCCTTCTTTCCTTTTCTAATTTTAATTAGATTGATAAGGTCTGTTATCCCAGAGCTCTGTCCCCAACAGCGCTCTCAAAGGCACCAAAGAAAAGTGGCTAAGTTTGCAGAAAAACTCAGCAGCTTGCAGATGCCACCGGGAAGGATAGCAAACCTGTCATCCCTCGCCCTGCTGAGAGCAACAGAACCAGCTTGCTGCAGAGCTTTACTGACAACATGACACTTCTGCTTTAATACTTTTTTTAGCAAATAAATTAAGGCTGTTGTGTATGTAGTCAGACCAAGGGCAGAATGAGACAGGCGAAGACCCTGCCTCAGGTCTTCGCAATGTAAAAGTAGTTCCTTCTAGGACAGAAAGGACACAGAGTCAGGGCTTTTCCTTCCATTTCTGCACTACCAAACGCTCTCTGGTCTGCGGTTTCCATTTGTTCAGAACAATACAACGCATCCAGAAGAGGAAGGGCTGTCCAATCCCCCAAAGGTATCTCGTTTTGCTAAGCTGCTACCAGCTTTTATCCCACTGTGCAGTTGGATAAAGTGAGGAGCTGCTACTTCCCCTTTCTAGGCAATTTCCTTTATCATAATCCCAGGCCCACTCACTTCCTCCAGTCCATCTGTCAGCTACCCTTCCCTCAGCTCAGAAGGTTTCCAGCTCCTGCAGCATGGCCTTCTGGCCATTTCTAGGCTTGGATCTGAAATTATGTTTGAACTAGGTAAGTCCAAAATATAGACATGAACATGCAGATCTCAGTGACTTAGCCAGAGTCGTAACAGCAGGTAGTACCCAGCTCAGCTCCCGTGTATGTACCTAGCCTCAGAGGAGGGGATAGCTGCCAGTAGTCGTCCCCCAGTGGTGTGGCTGCGCAGCTTGCAGCTTCAAGCCTAGCTTGGACTTGCCTGCACTGCACTGTGACTCACACCAGGGATGGAGCCTCCCAGCTCACTGAGCTGGAGCTGCAGAAGAGAGCAGAAAGGGAGCTGCAGAAGAGAGCAGAAACTTGTACAGAGGATCATAGTTGAGCTCCAGCTCATATTGCGTTTCAACTTTTTTGCAAGAGAACCGAAGAAAGAAACATGTGGGATAATTTGCCTCCGCCTATACATGGTAGGGCTTGAACCACTCGCTATTGGCTGCCAAAAATTCTTGTTGCTGTTAGTAACTACCCTGGATCTGCCTGATCTCTCTATTACTGCCCAGTCACTCTTTACATAGTGCTGAATCTCTGGTCCCAGTGACATCCTGTTGCAGTGAGTTCTACAGCCTGATGACAGCAGGTGTTTGAGCAGCTATTAATTTGGCACTTGTAATTTCCAGGGCAGCAGCCCTTTGGAGCTTTTGTGTGTGCATGCACATTCTCAGAAAAAAAAGAAAAAAAAACCCTAGCAGATCTTTTCTAGACTGGTTGTTCCCTTATATATAGCTTTGTCACATCCCTCTTTGGTTGGACTAACCAAGATCAGACACTGATCTGCTTTTGAAAGCAAACTTGGTGCAATGATCTTGCACAACCTGTCATGTCCAACCTCTTTCCCTCACCCGTGTTAGGTTCTCACTGCATCCTGACTTCTGCCTGACCAGGAACAGGCCCTTTGAAGAAGTACTGTCCATCATGATTCAGCCCACAGAATCCTAAACAGCAACCACAGGGATTTGACAATTCATATTTTTTTGTCTGCCAAATGAGAAGCAGCCTGCTGGCAGCTTTTCCACACTGACAGATAAAAGCAGACATGTTTCTGCTTGCCTTTGAATTTATCTGCTTTGAACACTTAACATTCTTCTGCCTTTAGCTAAAACAGCTTATCTTATTCCTCTTTTCGTGTCTCCCCTTCTTTCAGACACAAACCACAGGGCTGTGTTCTATTTTTTTCCTTTCCAGATTAAAAGGAAACAGTGAGGCCAGGAAACAACGTGCTAAATGGAACAATCACACAGAACAACAATGAGTAAAAAAGCTTCTTTTGTTGACTGGGGGTAAATTATTGAAGCCCCATACAGTACTTTAAAAAACGTATGCACGAGTAAAAGGTAAAACCACAAGGATGAGACAAGTTAATATTATTCTGTATGAGACATGTTTTAAACTTTAACCTAGAATAGAAGATGGGAAGTCAGTCACCACACTGTAAGAAGAAAGGCTACTGCCATGGAGAGCGAAGTAACAGGGGTGACATAAAAACACCACCCCCTTAGAGAAATACAGATTATGAGATACTGGTTTCTAAGGAGTGTTGCTAAGCTATGAAGATGGCCAAAAAATATATTTAAGAAGCCATCCAGCATGGGCAGATGACTTCAAAATCTACAGGAGGTTACTAAAAGTACACACCCAGCATTGGGATCTATCACCTCTGCCACTCTGTCAACCTGATCAATGCAATCAATGTTGTGTTCCTGCCAGTGCAGGAGGAATTGCAGGCATGCATCACAGCTCCCAGAGTAAACAGAGCTATGGGCACAAGCATCAGACACAGCCAGTCTGAAACAAGCAGAAGTATGTGGTTTTTCATGCAAGAAGTAATAGAGCTGTGAAACTCCCTGCCACAGGATGTTGTGGAATATAAAAGCTTATGTGATCACAAGGGGAGACCAAAGACATTCATGTTAAGAGATAGTTTATAAATATACATTAAACAGGAAATCCCTGAGCTCATAAGGGTTGGAGTCTGGAAAAGTCTTGTGGGAGAAATATCATTGATGTATCAGCTTTCGTCTTAAATGAGTGGCAATAAACACTCAAATTCAAAAAACCACCAATCAGTATTTGAAGTGTCCTCTGCAGAGACATAACTATGGGATGAAAATTCTGTAATTGGTACTAGGAACACTGGTGATTACTTCTTTTCTTCAAAAATACAAACCAATTATATTCAAGTCCGCTCCTTCTCTCCCCCCACTTCAAATCTTGCATCAGGAAATGAACAGAGATTTACTGTGCAAGCCTCCTTCTCCTAGGAATGCTAGTGGCGACAGCCACAAAACAATGCCAAGGACCACTGTCCACTTTCCAGCCAGCCAGAGAAATCGCCATCATTTATCCTCTATATAAAAACAGCTCACCTGAGATAGCTTCGTTGTGGTGGCTGGCAGGAGCGGGCGACTGAACTTCTTCTGAGAGCCAATTGCCGCTGGAAATGGCGGTGCAGAGAAGACAGCAGCCACACAGTTAATCTTATTGATCCAAGTCTGCATTTCTTCTTGGCTCCTGGGGAAGAAACACTTATTAAGCACCTGCTGACTCAGCCTCCTCTACCTCTTTTCCACCCCTTCAATGGCACTTTAAAAGCAAGAATAACCAGAACTGGACAAGTCTTAAGAGTCTGCTCAGTCTTCTGGTCTACCTTTGCAAGTGATTAGTGTCAGGTGTCTCAGTCACAGGCTGGCTCATGATTAGGTCTGTAACTCACCCTAGCATGCATCTTTTCCTAATCCAATTCAAATGACACAGGCAACAGAGCCAACCAATGCCCTGATTCAGACATATGTCCTAAGGTCTCAGCTGTGCTGGACACCACAGATCTCTAGGAGGTTTCTACATGGATCTCAGTAGAAAAAGGCTCACGCACAAGACTGATGCACAGGTTTTTAATGTCAGAAGCAAAAGGCAGGTCATCTGTTCTGTCTGGATATCACAACCTGAAGAACTTAATCAAATTATTCTTGTATTAAGTAGTAACTTTGTTTCTGACCAAAGCATATGTTCTAGAAAGACATCCGCCTAGGACCTGATGACATCAGGAGACAGACAATCCAAGACTGCCTTTGGTCATTTGTTTCAATGATTAATCACCCTGACTGTTAAAAGTTTGTGCCTTGTTTCCAAATTGAATTTCTTGCATCTTCAGCTTCCAGCTGCTGCATCTTGTTATGCGTTTCTCAGCTAGATTAAAAAGCCTCTTAAAACCTGATGTTTATTTCTCATGAACTACTTTGTGCACTCTAATCAAATCACTACTTAATCTTATTTTTGATCAAATAAACAGATTGAAACTCTTAAGCCTCTGCTTCAACCTGTGCGGGCATGAATTTACCCCTCCTTCAGCACTACTTTTTTTTCCACAACTGGCACAAATCAGAAGAGAGCACTTACTGGGCTTGGAAAAGCAGGACCCTCCAATCTGCTGTTTTAAGCTTGAGGACATTGGGTTTCTTCTCATAGTCTGTTGCCTTGGATGCCAGCGCATGATGCACACTAACGGCATTCTTCAGATCTTCCTCCGACAAAGCCTTTTCTGGCTTGTATTCATCCTGCAGGAGTTAACAAGAAAAACGGCATCCAATTTCTCCATGTGCTACTCCTTCTTCCTCAACTGTCCTGGTTTCAGCTGGGATAGAGTTAACTGTCTTCCCAGTAGCTGGTACAGTGCTATGTTTTGAGTTCAGTATGTGAAGAATGTTGATAACACACTGATGTTTTCAGTTGTTGCTCAGTAGTGTTTAGACTATAGTCAAGGGTTTTTCAGCTTCTCAAGCCCAGCCAGCAAGAAAGCTGGAGGGGCACAAGAAGTTGGCACAGGACACAGCCAGGGCAGCTGACCGAAACTGGCCAACGGTGTATTCCATATCATGTGATGTCACATCTAGTATAGGAACTGGGGGGAGTGGGGCGGGGAATCACCACTCAGGGACTAGCTGGGTGTCAATCAGTGGGTAGTGAGCAATTGCACTGCGCATCATTTGTACATTCCAATCCTTTTATTATTGCTGTTGTCATTTTATTAGTGTTATCATTATCACTATTTGTTTCTTCTTTTCTGTTCTATTAAACCATTCTTATCTCAACCCACAAGTTTTACTACGCTTCCCGATTTTTTCCCCTATCCCACTGGGGTTGGGGAGGAAGTAAGCGAGCGGCTGTGTGCTGCTTAGTTGCTGGCTGGGGTTAAACCACGACATCAGCCTAGGGAAAAACCTTGTTCCATAGTCATGGATAGCATTAAAGTAGATGAACTGCATACAACCTGACTTGAGCACATGCGGTTTCTACCACCTTTAACATCTTTTCCTTTCTCTTTCTTTCTCTTTTCTGATCTCTTTGCAAGGGAGAGAAGTAGTTCCACTACCTGCTTGACAGGAAACAGAGTAAACAGGGAGTATTTGACTATCACAACAACTGTGGACTATTTGTCTTCATTTCAGGAATCCTTCATGGCTAGCTCCCTACCTCCACTGGTTCCTGCTTGGGTTCTCAGCCTCCACTGCTCGATTTTTATTTTTCTCAAACAACTACCTTTGTATGTCCTCCTAGGTAGGCCCTCACACATTAGAGAAGCCTTCTTATCAGTCTCCACAGAGCAAATATAGCAACCTCCTTTAAATCTCTCTGCTCAGCATCTGCAAATGGCAAGCACAGCACCATCCAGGTTTTTGACACAACAACAGTACCACTCCTAACACCAAATGACAAAAGAAGGGAGTCAAACTCCTCTGTGTTGCAAGTGTCAGCCTAGGAGCAGTCTTTGATCTCCTGAGTGATAGAAGCTGGATGAGGACACAATCATGGTGTAGCCACAAGTTCAGTTTAAAGCCCACCTGACTATAAATAGCTTGGGAAAGCCAGGAGCTTTTTCAAGGAAAAGTCACTTGCCAGCAATGCAAGTGTTTCTGAAAGAGAGGCCAAAGGAGTCTGCAATTGACTCAATTTCTCCCCCTTAGTACATCACAGAAATCAGTCTCAACTGAAACACCCACCAAGGGAAGGGGTGTGACAGCTGCAAAACAGAGGAATAATTCCCTGCAGGCATGATAACTATTGATCCCTCCACTTGGAACACAAGATGGGGTTTATCAGGCAACAGAGTGCAGGATGCAGAGCATGTGCAGGGACAGCACTACTTTAAACACCTAGAGAGGCACCCACCCTGGAGAAGAGCTGGTTAGCGTGCATGAATTGGTTTATAGGGCTTATCTGGCAGCACACACGCCAGGGTTGCAGCCAGAAGCAACTACGCTACTGCCGAAGGCATCTGTGCCCTCGGCCAGGCTGGGTTTGGTTGGCGCTCTCCAGAATTAGTTTCAAGGGATGGGGAGTCACCAGCTGTGGTGACCGCCTCCCAGCACGGAGGACAAAGTGTCCTGCTTCTCTGCCACACCTTATCCTTCCTCACAGACATCCAGCCAGTGCAGGCCCAGAACTTGCTGCTCAAGACACAGCTAACCAGCTCAAGATGCAGCTAACCAGCAATACTGTCACAGCACTACCTCCACTTGGGGCCAGACAAGGGCATAATCCACCACAGATCTGGCAGGCCTAGCAGAAAGGCAGAGCACTGCTGCACAGGTGACCAAAGGGTAGTCTTCAACCTAAACATTTGTGACATAAGGAGTTTTCAAAGTCTGGTAGTGAGTGAAGCCGTGTCCTTCCTCTCTCATAGCTTGAGTCCCAGCAAGCTTTGGAGGGATCTCCATATCATGATGGACTCTGGCTACTCCCACTAAGGGCGCTCACTAAACCTTCCTCAGAGAAGATCTAAGAAAGTCCCTAGCCGAAGGACAAAAACTGGAGGAGGCTGTCCAACGTCTGGCCCAGCCCCACCTTGAAGATGAAGGAAGCAAGCCCCCAGGTCAAGTCCCTTCCTTCACAGGTTCAAAAGCTGATTTATTTGATGGTAGTTGTCCAGGAAGACTGGGAAAAATTCAGGGCCAGGAAATGAATTTAGAGAGACCTCAGAAACATGATATTCTGGCTTTTCTCAAGTTACCACCTAGATATAGTGTCAGCTATCGCCTTGCCTGTTGCCTCCTAGCTACCTCTGTGAGATGCATCCAACGTCCACAACCCACTCTGGTGTCTAAACCTGTTCCAGAAAAACTCCACATTTGGGCAGTCTCAGAAGCAGTCCTGGCTGAGAACCCCTCCTTACCGACAGAGAGCATTCATGATAATCCCTGCTAATCCTACTGGATCAGATGGCTGCAATCTACCTTGACAGCTGGGGCTCTGCCAGCTTCCCCAAAGGCACTGATCAGCATACCGGAAATGTCTCCACGTCGTTGGCCAGCCTCAGAGAAAGCTGGAAGGACACGAATGTGCTGTCAAAATTCCTCCTCTAAGGCCTCCAACTCTTTTCAGCTGGCAGGGAATGCTAGGGCAGCAGGAACATCCATATCTCCCATGCCATCAAGGACAGCAAGTGCTCTGATATGCTCGTGTCAGCATGGAGATTGAGCTGAAATGGAAGGCAGCTCACTAAAGTTAGACCAAGACAGTGACAAGAAAATATATGAGGAGCCAGAAAGGAACTGTGACCTCTCTATCAACTGAAGGCTGATGTGAGTGCTGTACACAATGCAACAACGTGCTGAATTCGTCTTTCTCAGACTCCTGGAGAATGACTTTCCCACATCCTGCTGACCCAGAGTCAGCATGTTTCTAAATCCATTTTTGATAGTCCAGAGAATGGCATTTGGCTTTTTATCAGTCAATGTACTGTAGGTGGGTATCTCCACTCAGTTGCATGTGATGGCTGCAAAATTCTCTTTCAGAAAGTCTCATCACAAAACACTTTATATCATTCTGGCCCCTCTTTTTTTTTTACATTTTAATAGAGGAAAGGCATTTGAGAAAAGTTATATAAAAATACCTGAAAGGCCGCAAGATAATAAAATGCCACATCAAAGAGCAAAGGTGTTGCAAACCCCACAGAAGAGTCAGAACAAAACACGAAGGTCCATGTCCTGCACTGCTTGCCCAGAAGCAATTTCTAGCAAGGAAGCAAGGTCAGCCTTATGTCCTCTCCTTATCAACCTCTCTTCTGTATGCACATCACATCCCATGTCAGTCTAGTGAACAGACATTCTGTCAAGCTCCTACTTTGCAATTTCCTCTTGCTGTGAACAGAGGGCAGGAAATTAACCTTGGCATGAGGATGCTGAGAGACAGGGCCAACATCCCAAACATGTCAAACCTCTCATTTTATATAATACTGTGCAGGCATGTGTAGTTGGCTCATTGTGAACACTTCCACTGAGCCCCTCCGGTGGCCTCTGTGCTCACTAATTCAGAAACTATCTCTCTTAAATCACTCATTTAAAAATAAAGCAATATGCAGCACAGGAATTAGCATTGGAAAAGTTCCAATGGGAAAAAAAAAAATCAAAAAACATGGGCACAGAGACAAGACTGCCCCAATAAACTTCCCAGTAAATCTCAAGTGACCACCATTTACAAACTACTCTCATATGTGCACTTTGACAGCAAAACAAGGAGAACTGGACTGGTATGCAAACAGAATGACAGCAAAATTGGGATCACACTGCCCACTGGGGGAATCACAGCTGCTACAAACAGTTAATATTTATATTACAGTAGTGTCTTGAGGGAACAGCTGAGTTACAGATAAACACAGAAAGCAATAGTGCAGAGGTTTGTACCTGTGTTTGTGTGTATACAGCACCTAGAACACTGGGATTTCTCTCTCCCCTGCTTAAATAGCACTCAGTGCAATGAAACCACTATCACAGATATTACCTGTGCAGATATATAGATAATATACAGATAATGAGAGAAAGAGGGAAAATGTGTGTATGCATACGTGAATGCACCCTGCTCAATAGCACTCCATAATCAGGAGAGAAGGCAAAGAGAGGCAAGGAAATCCTTTGCCCATGACTACTGCCAGAGCTATGCATTTCTACAAAGAAATCAAGCTGCTTTAAAATGCTCCTGAACTTTCTGAAATTAGGATAATTTCAGTCTCCTGGTATATTGTAAAAGGAAACAAACGCTCAGCAACTTTTACGATAACAGCTTGGTCTAGTTGTGTTATTTTAAAACCCTGGCATCTTCAACTTCTATGATACCACATCCCTAACAGAGCAAAGTTTATTTCAGGGCTGAAGCAAAGCCCTGATGGACCTTCTGGAGCTGAAGAGAAACCAGAGGATGTTTCACAGCAGCAGCATGAGGCACTGTGGCTGAGCAGGGGCCAGAGGCACCCCAGGGAGGCTCACAGCCACCCCATCACTCTGAGAATGAGTCAACTCCCATCAGGCCTCTCTGTCAACCTCTTACGGCATAAAGTAAAAGCCTTGCTTGTCACTGTGCTACAGTAAGATGGCTTCAGTGCAAGTGGCTTCAGGACCAAGTGGGAGAGTGCGGCTTTGCAGAGTAACCCGCCTGTAATCACTGAATTCAAGTGCTGTGACAAGTGCAAGACACACAAATAACAAACAAGTAAGAACAAGAACTCCAGCAATGCACTTGATTCTGCAAAGATGCAGTCAGCTAGATGTGAAATTACTCTCTTGCTCTCCAAAGGATGGAGAGTGAGAGCGGAGAGAGCACCATTCTGTAGAAAATTTGCATGCTATATCAGCATCTCCACATTTTGTCAAACAGAAAGCATTTTAAACTAGTATGCCAGTGATACTCACAAAAGTATTTAATTAAGACTCTAAAATAGACAGCATCTCAATTTCTTCCCCTCGAAAGCTTACTAATCCCCCCTCAAGCATCAAATAAGAAATGAATTAATGTGTTATGGACACAGAGCCTTCTTACTTCTTAGGGAACCATGCAGTCTTTTCAGGTGAGCACTGAAGATGACTTATTTCAGAAATCAAAGCAAGTGAGTCCATTTCACCCAGGAAAGGGCAAGTACGAGCCTGCCATGAAGGCCACTTCAGTAAAATCTGAACCTGCCACCAGCAAGAAGACCAGAGGGAAGGCTCAGCTGAGATTCAGCAGACTTGGTTTTAGGCTCTTTCACTGGCTTTGAGCACATCACATCCAACTTTCAGCCCAAATCTTCCATCCTGACTGCAGACTGTTTTGTCTGTTCCAGGATTTCAGCCCTTTTAAAAAGGTACTGCACCCAGAGCATCTACCTTGTAAACCTCATGCTGTAAGAATTTGATCCAAACCACTCACTCTCTCTCTTCTCAGAGACTATCCAGATTGGCTCCAATGAAATCAACAGCTTCGGAAGGCCACAGCAGGGAAGGAGGAAACAGCAGTATGCACTTGAACTTGCACTCCTTATAGTTGCAAAACACAGTGGAAATCTGAAAAGGCTTTCCAAAGAGCATAATTCTAGAATATAGGGCAGTCTGGGTAAAAACCACCTATTTCATGAATATTGCACCTCCGTTGGGGGACAAAAAGCCTTAACAATCTACTTAGCTGCTACCATTTATTTGATTTTGACAGTTCTTATTCATATGTTGCATTCCATGTAACAAGAGTATAGTTAAAACTGTACTATAATATATTTAAGCTTGCGCCAAAAGACTTGACGGGTTTCAGCTGACATTTTTTTTTTAGACTTCTTGCTGTCAGAGAGCAAAGTTTGTTAGAAACCAGTGTCTCATCTTGCTGTGGGGAAAAAAAAAAAGTATCCTTTTATCCTTCAATTTTGCTGTGGAGCAGAAGCTGCAGATTCCTACCAAGGCCAAGCTGCTGTTCAATTGTTTTGCAGCTGGTCTTGCAGGCACTGCAGAAAAGTATACTATGAAAAGATGGGAAAGAAGGACACACTTACAGGAGGGGAAGTCATACATACGAAATGCAATGTT
Organism: Haliaeetus leucocephalus; assembly: GCF_000737465.1. Lineage (NCBI taxonomy): Eukaryota > Metazoa > Chordata > Aves > Accipitriformes > Accipitridae > Haliaeetus > Haliaeetus leucocephalus. The sequence goes on from NW_010972623.1 coordinate 186,354, forward strand.
AAAAGCAGCCTAGAGGAATGCGTGCAAGATAACAGAGATGATGCTGCCCTCGCTAGTGAAGCTGGCTATTTTTTCAGCTGCGAGTGACAGCAATGGTATAAACTGGAATTGATAGGGTGCACATGTGGATGGGGACAATGGAACTGACTTGAAAGTGTGAAAAAGGGGGAGGGTGTCAATGAAAGGATTCATGCCTGAGTGTGTGTGTAAACAGGGTGGGGGGGCAGAGAGAGGAGCTGCACTGTGTGTCAGAGGGAAAGGAGCCTGAAGGTGGGCTGTGAGAGCAGAGAGGATGCCTGCTGCTTTATCCCTCATTAATTAGCTTCCAAAAGACAGTGATTTCCCATACCTTCTGTAAGTACAGGACTGTTCCCTTCAGCACAGCATAAAAGGTTTTCCAGCCTCGCTTTCCCCGGGGAGCTGCAAAGAAAACAAATGAAAACCCATTTAACTTGGATCCATTTTTACACTTTATCTAGGCAACAGGAGAGCTACATTAGTCCTGTGTTAAACCTCCTTTGTACTCTCCTTTTCAAAGGACAATGCAACTCAGCACAGTGCCGGCACATACCTGCTGCGTGAGAGAGTAATAAAACAACCCTGATGACAGCCCTGGACTGGATCAGAAGGGAACAGCAGCAATGCAGAAAGCAGGCCAGAAAGATCTAGTCTTTGTGCTCTTGCAGGTAGGTGGACACTACCCCTACACAGTTAGGTCTGAGCTCTGCAGTGTGCCAGTTTTCAGAAGGAAACACCCTTTCTCCATGCCATAGCAGGCTGGCAGGCACTGCTCAGGACCAACAGGACACTGCTCAGAAATCAGTGCCTCTCAAGAGCATCCTTCCCCCTTGCCGCTGCTGCACACCCAAGTTGGCACTGAGTGGTCAGATGGCTTCTTGGTCCCTTCCTCTCTTCCTGCAGCTGCAGGGGAAGCCAAAGAAGAGAAAGGAGAGGGTAGCCAAACAAAGTCCTAAGGAAAAAAAAAAACCCCACGCCTCAAGAAACCTGAAGTCAGCTAGAGGTTGGAGAATGTAACAGAGACAACATATCCAGCCCACAAATTCCTATAAACAAGAAGTGGGGGAAAAAGAAAAAAACAAAAAAAAAAGAAAAAAGGGGGATTCGGTATGAAGGCTCCAGTTTGAAATTCAGCTGCAATAGAGGGAGAGAAGGCACGGGCTGTATGGTCACAGTGCCAGAGACAAGAAGTCTGCATCTAAGCTCACTCTCCACCAAGCAGGCACTACTGACCAGCATCCACTTGCCTCTACACTGAAATTAATAACCCGTGCATGACTAAAGCATCACCCTCAGAAAGGCATCCCATTCTGATCTGAAGACAGCAAGTGATGGTGAAGAGGTTACTAGTCCCTTGCTCCAGAGGTTAATCATTCTCATCTCACATGACGGGCCTTATTTCTAATTGGCATTTGTTCGGTTCAGCTTCCAGGCGTCGGCCCCTGTTACAACCTTCTCCTCTAGACTGCCTAAGTGCTTTAGCCTGCAGCACTCCTTTCCTGAGAAAATACATATAGCATGCTAGCACATAATTTCATTAGCAATCCCACACAAGCTGATCTATGCTCTGCAATAACTCCATTAGGAAATGAAATATGAAAAGGTCTAACTAACTTAAAAAATTGAGTTTCATTTTATTTGAACCTGGAAAGTCAGAATGTAACTTTTTCAACAGCTGCATGACAATGAGAGACAGACCTCTAAGATGTACAGGAACTTAGGAAAACACAGCCCTAATTACCTTACTCATAAAAGGATTATCCCCAAAATGCCAGCATCCACTGTGCTGAATAATGAGCAATTCTGATTACTTATAATTAGAAAAATAATTTAATAAAGGCAACTAGATACAATTACTTATTAAGGTTAAATAAGCAGAAGTTTAAAAAAGAGGAACCTATTCAGAGCGTCCAGTCATCACAAAGAATGAGGGCAGTTTGATTTCGACACCTCTGGATTTAGTTGTCCAGCTGTCAGTCTCCAGCTTGAAAACACTGACCTCCAGTTGTACCTTCTAAGATATACTAGCAAAACATGCAAACACCAAAATGCTTAGCCCAGCTAGGAGAGAGTTGCAGTTACTGGAAACCCACCACAAAGTCAGACTGCCTTCAGGATTCAGCCCAACATTGTGAACCATGAGTAGGTGATCATCAACAATGATTGGGGAAAATACAGATGCTCTGAGTAGCCTCTGCTGTTTCCAAGATCAATAGAAAACAAACAAATGAAGATATCGAAACAACAAAACACACATACGCGAATCAGAGGCCTTCAATAATTAGTGCACCGCAAATGGAAGTAGGACAAGAAGGAAAGAGGATAATTTAAGTAAGGGACACAGCAGGATTATTTAAAAAAGGGGGCAGGGAGGAACTGCATGTCATAAATCTGGCTGTTACCAAAAGCTGCTGAACTTCATTGGGTATGTGACCCAAGGCTAGGAAAGTAGGGAAGGGAACAGTTACAGCATCTTACAAGAAGAGATAAAGAACAGCTTTTCTTTAAAGACAGACTCAGAGTGGAGGGGAGATTTGAAACAATCTCGTGTCACATAAGCAAAAGGAGAATTACCAAACTACTATGGAACAGCTACTGTAATTCACTTGAAATTGTTTTCTCTTCTGTAAACCATGAGATTCATTTTCTTTTAGCACAAAAGATTCACATGGTTTTGCTGTGTCACATTACTCATTATGCTTATGCATTAGAGCTGCTGCAAATAGGACTGAATGTTGTAAATCCTCGCCTAATAGTGAGAGTGTGATAATCCAATTGCTACGTTGTTTGTTATTGCTGCAATTTCCCCTAATGAAGCAGCGCTATTTGCCTTGAGAAGCACATGGGCTTATCATAAGTGGCATTATGCAGAAGTAACAAGAAAATGAGATGTTAAGAGTGAAAGATACTCACTTTTCTTTCCATCCATATCCGCATGGATTTTCCGAGCCAGAAATCCAGTTTTATACACAGCAGCATTAGGGTCATGAGGGATGTCCAGGAATGGGTTATTTGAGTTGCCAATTCGACTGACAGCCTTTGTCTGGCTCCCATTATCCTTTTCATCTGTACCATCTGAGTGAGACTTTTTTTTCTCTTCTTCATCCCTTAAAAAGCAGTGAAAACCAAGCATGAACAAGGGACTGACCAGCAAGTTTCATTTCAGTAATTCTTGCACACTCCTTGTCAAAGCATACCTCTATCTTTATAGGGGGCTCTATTTAGAGAGAAACCTAGACATATACCAAAACATAGTTGGATTATAACAAAGCTTCAGTTCACCTACTTCACCACCACAGGACATAGGAGCCGGATATTCAAAAAAGCCTGTTTCCCTTCTACAATTTCAAAAGGCAGAATTTCAAGTGTTCCGTGTCCTCCAACTTCACCTAATTTTAATTCCATTTATTTGAGTGCTACAGTGGGAACTATTTGCCTGCTGGGCTCTCCTGAAAAATTTCCAATTTCCTCATGAGTTCACATATATATGAAAAGAATTAGATTACTACAGATCACTGTGGCTTACCCCTTAACTTAGCATATGAAACACAGACTCTACCTCCTTTTCTTTATTTTCCTCCACAGACTAGCATAAAAGTAGTAATTTAAAAATAAAAACTACATTAGGTGAATTATGTTATCTGTATTTTAGAAACAAAATGCTCCTCAAAATGTTACTTATTAGTGCAATGTATTCAACACAGCTCTTGGGGACAACAATGCAACCCATTTCAGCAAGTCACAAGCATTGCCTGACTAATAAATGCCTTTTTGCTTGTCACAGCCAAAGGCAAAAGGGACCAGCCAACCTAGAAAACAAAAGGTGTCCATCACAAGAGTAGGACAATGATTTTCAGAGAAAAACAGGCCACTGACTCTGTGTGGATGGTGTATCTGGAGGAACCACAGTTAGTATCAGACTACAGAGCAGCCCTGTCCCCACACATTCCCCTCCAGGTGACTGGGAAAGGTGTGTCAGGGAGGATGAAGGCTGTCATTGGAAAGCCATGGTAGCAATGATTCTCCTAAGACCAGCAACTGATTAAAAAAAAAAATCATTATCCCAAGTGTAATGATGGCCAGTAGGAGGGGTAGGCTTCAAGCTGCTGCATCTCACTGGACCCAGATTATCAGCAGACAGAACAAGCCCAGGCAGACCTTCCAATCACATGCATACGTTCAAAGGCTTGTATCAGATGAGGACTAGCAAGGCATATGTCAGTCCAAAAGCTCCTTTTGAGGCACACTGCAACCATGTCTGCTTATGGGAATGACCATCCAAAGAAATGTCCTCCAAGAACTGGAGGCCAGAGCGACAGTCTGTGTTATCCTGATCTCTGCTGAAATGGTCTTCTGGGGAATAACTTAGTCTGAGGAGATACAAGGATAATAGAGTGGTTTGACAACAAGGAAACCAAATCCAGAGACACGGAGGCTGTATTAGCGAACTCAGCAGTGCCAGGGAATGTTCCCAGGCATTTGACTTTGATCACCTCATATTACTTCGTGCTTGGTGGTCTTAGCCCAGCACACCCCCAAAATACTTCCAGACACCATTTAGGAATCAGCACAATCAAGTTTGTACACCTGAACAGGCAGTATAGAGGCAACCATCTTCTTTTGGAGGTTAACACTTTTGAACAGTATGGATACAGATGCTACACATTGGTATTAGGCCTGAGAGTCACACAAAGGTGCCAGACATTTGATTTAGTTGGAGAGATATAGCCAAGGCGGTGCACCATACCTTCACCATACCTTAGGACGAGAGGAAATGGCCTCAAGTTGTGGCAAGGGAGGTTTAGATGGGATATTAGGAAAAATTTCTTTACTGAAAGGGTTGTCAGACATTGGAACAGGCTGCCCAGGGAAGTGGTTGAGTCACCATTCCTGGAAGTATTCAAAAAGCACATAGACAAGGCACTTCAGAACATGGTTTAGCAGGCATGGCTGATGGTTGGACTCAATGACCTTGAAGGTCTTTTCCAACCTAAATGATTCTATGATTCACGGTCACTTGCAAGGTCTCCTGATTAAGAGGAACAAAGCTTTTACTTGAAGACCTGATTCCTGCAAGGGAGAGCAGTACTTGCACCTTTCAGCCTATTGATATGTGTTTTCCCACTCCATAACGGAGAGATGTGCAAAAAACTTTTTGCTGGTCAAAGCAATAAGGATTTCTTCATGCATGCTTTGGTTGAAGCCCTCTCCCAATTGAAAAAAGTGTAGGAATTTCTGACAATTTTGATTGTCACCACCCTTCCTGTGTCTAATGCACTGACTAGCTGCTGGCAAGTCTGGACCATTGTATGACATGTGTTTCTTAGATATGTGTCCATTCAAAGAGCAAATTCTCAACACAAGACTGGTACCTAATCCAGACTAAAATCTCTCATAGGGCACAAGCACTGGAGCTGATTTGTCACATAGAAGTGCCTTGTGAATTCTGGGATCTCGGCCAAGGATACAGCGGATTTCTCCTTGTCAGCAGAGACCTACTGCAGTAAATGGCTTAGCATTTTTTTGGAATAAGCTACCTCCTTTGGAGCTATGAGAGCGAATTATCTTATACTGATCAACTGTCCTGTGGGAATGTACCAGTGCCATTATCCAAGCAGCCACAGGTTTTGTGACAAGTAATCCTGGGGATCCTGGGCACTACTAGTGCTGGGGCCAGTGCTCTCAAATGCAGCATCCCTGGGGCACCGATCAAACAGGAATTCTTCAAAAGACAAATGCTGACAGGGCACACAAGGACAAAATGGCATCTGCTGTCATGACTGCTGGTAGCATTGAACAAACCTTTAAATGGACCTTTAATCTGTCATTGAAAATGGGACAACCTCAAGACTCAGAAGCCTCAGGCACTTGTGACAGCTGAGGGCTCTGACAATATGCACGAGGTCAAGATGCACAAGCCAGTCTGTAAGATGCAATGAAGGGAACCAGAGAGGCAAGGGGGACTCATTACAGAGAACCAGAAATGGATGAACAACTGAGAAAATAGAACTAAAAGGAGCCTCTATCTCCCTCTGATCTTGAATACGAAATACCAGTAGAAATAAAACCAGGGGATCTGGGACTCACTTCTTCAAATACTTCATGTTGCTTTAGTGGTCAAGCATAAGAAGAAAGTAGGATGATTAGGAGGAGTTTCAAAGTAGCAAAACAGTTTAGGTATTAGCCTTTGCTTATGTACCTCCAAAGTTGGCTGAATAGATAGGTCCTGGATGGGCTTTATCAAGGATGTAACAATATGATCTTACTCCTCACCAGCCTTTGGGGTACAGTTGCAAGAAGGAAGAGCTGCAGAAAATTCAGCTGGCCTCTGGATACATACACTTGAAAACCGATCTTTGTTTGAAACCCTAGCCTGTGGGGGATGCAACTCCTTCTTCATCCTCAGATGGCCCTCTCAGATGATTCAAGTCCTGTCACATCCAGAGCGTGAAGGGCCTCCAGTGATGTGGGGGTAAGAGTCAGCGGGTGGTGTCTCTGTGCAGGTATGGATCTATGGTCACACAGGCAGAGCTTAGATCCTTGTCAGGGGCAGGCTCAGTGCCTCTCCTTTCCATTTGGTACAGGAAATAGCACAATCCTTGTTCCCTTGGGGAAAAAAACCCACATTGGTGCCAACACAACTTTCAGTAGCAAAACATTGTCATGAGGGTCCACTTAGCTTTGCAGAAGTCTTAAGAGATTTTCTATCTTTGATCAGCAGAGGGACATCATTCCTGGCGCTGGGTCTGGAAGCAATTCCTCTGGTGACCTCTCTCTGATGACTGAAAGGGGCTGATGGCTGTGAACCCTCTTGTAGGTCCCACTTTCCATCCACAGAATGTGGGACCTACTAGTATCTCTGCTCTGCAGTGTACTGGTGACAGGAAAAGCCTACCACCTGTAGAGTTTCTCCAAGACTCTGCTTATGGCACATGACATTTGCAAGGTTTCCCAAAACAAGGAGCTTCATTTCCACCTCCCTTAGCTTGTCTCTTTGGAAAAGGACCTCCAGCTAGAGCAGTTACCAGGGTACTGGCTGCCCATGACACCAACACGCCGAAGCCGGGATCTGCTCACTCTATCACTTGAACACACAGCATTGAAACAGCAATGTTATTCTTCCCAAATGCATGATCACTGACAACCAGAAAGAGTTTGCCTCTTGTTCTTAAGCACACAGATTTAAAGAACATGCAGATGTTGCCATTTCGGTGAAGAAATATATTTTTGCCTCTCCCCAAAAAGACCCTATCCAAGAAAGTCCCATTTTTGTCTTCTGGAGGAAAACCACCATTCAATTCTCTCGGTAACAAAAACATTTCTGTACGCTTTATGGTCTGATTTGAGGCTCTGCCTTGAAAAACTTCGAACTCTCTAAGCTGGAAAGACACGGTCAAGCCCTTCATTTTTAAAAGTCTGCTTTGTCTCTGCATTTCTTCCAATAGAAAACTTACATGACATGGCAAAAGGCTGAGTTTATCCATTTAAAAAATTGGCATTTAAAAAAAAATATTCAGATTTGTACCATATAATTACATGAATCTGTGGAACTGGTAGCATCTGTATTAGGAAATTGACCTGAGAAACCAGTGGAGAGAAATCTTTCCCAAAGGGAGGAGAGAAGAAAGGAGAGCCTGGTGATTACCACCTTACCCCTCTCTAAAACCAATCATGAAGTTGCAAACACGAAATATCTTAGAACTTGGGATATGAAGAGTTAATTATAATAGGGAGAGATTTCTCGGTTTGACCCAGAAAAAGGTGAGCTTCAGCACAGACATCTATATAACCACCCCGGTCTCGGTGTCACAGTTTGCTGCACGAAACACAGAAAAGAATTGGCAGCGACCCTTTCCCACCACCACTGCCTCAAAGACCTATTTTGGTTTGGCTGGAAGGAGATGATTTTTCAGTGCAGTCCAGAAAAACAAAAAAGAATATACCATGTCCATGTCTAAACTTCTTTGGAAAGAAAATTTTATCATCAACTAGTCAAAAAACAAATGATCCTCCTGCAAACTACACTGTCCTGCTGAGAGAAAGCTTTCAGGATACAACTGGCTCAAATGCAGCTGTTTGGTTTTTGCAATTTTCTAGGCAGTGGTTTGGGGGTTTGTGTGTTAATTCTAGATCACCGTTCTATTTTAAGATGATTATTTTATTATCTCTATCACCTTCAATAGGAAGCAAATATAATATTACAAACAATGGAGAACAATAACGTTCACCACCACATTTCCATGTAGACATCATGCAAATAAAACACATTTAGCTCTGGTGCCTTTGAAATCAAATTGATTTTTTTTCAGTTTAAAGCTGACGATGATCAGTGCAAAAGCCAAAGGATGAGAAACCATCTACAAAATCTGGGACCGAAGGGATGTTAAGAGACCAGCTAATCCATCTCTTTACCTCTAAGGCTGGATCCACTCTTCCTAACCCATTCTGGACAGAATAACCAGTTCACAAAAACCTCTAGTGAAAGCACTTTCATAGCTTGTCCAGGCAAACCTATGCCCTGGTTTAAAAGGCTTACTACTAGAAAGCTTTTTTTAACGTTGAATCCAAACTTCCCTTGTTTCAAATTTAAGCCCATCCACAATGGGTATGAAGAATAATTCACACCCTTCTCCTCTGTGACAGCCTTTACACACTGAAAAAAACACACTCGGGTCCCTCTCCTCAGTGCTCCCTTTCCTGACTAAACAAATCTCACCGCTCATGTTCACAGTATCTTGAATTCATTTCATCTCACAGGTGATGCCAGCGTTAAAGAACAAGTTTACCATTCAAGTATGAAAAAAATCTCATGGAAATATCAAATCCCTCAGGAAAATTTAAGCAGTATGAGAAATAATGACACAATTATCAGGGCTACATGTACTCCTGGGGTGGTTTCAGTGACCTCAGCACACTGAAAACGGAATGCATTGGACTAACTGGATGAAACAGTACATGGCTTCACTGCAGTCAGTAGCAACTTCTGCCAATGACTTCAGTGAGGTCCAATCACTACTTAGTGCGTTGCTTGCTGTTCAAAGAAAAGACCCACAGTCCAAGAGACAGGAGAGATCTAGAACTGTAAGAAGTAAAGAGGAAATATAGAATGGGACAAAAGACAGAATAATCTTATTTCTGATTGTTAGGTTTCCCGTACTGCTTTTCTCTTTTCTCCCAGGACACTGAACACAAAGACAGGCAAGTGGAAATGGCAAGCAAAGTAAATGGCAAGCCAAGTAAACAGCAGAATGTTTTCTGGCAGTTCTATGATGAAAAGTAACCAAAAAATTTGGGGGGGGGTGTGCAACGTGGAGTAGGAGTGCGCATTCAGGATCCCACATTCACCAGTTCAGGGTAAATTCCATGCCAGATGTGTTTATTTTACAGATCATAGTATGTGATTCACTTTTAACCTTTTGAAGAACTTGAACCCGGAACTAAAGCAGAAAAAGAACTGTAATGCAATTCTCCCTTCCAGAGCCGTACTCATGCTTCCCTGTTCATAAAGGATAAATGAGTACTCCTACCAAAAGTCTCTGGAGCACATCTGCTGATTAAGGTACCACTTCTCTTGACTACAAAATTGGAGTGAATAGTAGCCTCTTCATTCTGTGGGCTTTGGATCAGACTATAATTCTATTGGAAATGGACAGCAAACCATTTAGGATGATGACACACCTAGCGCAGAACTAGTAAGATAAGAATCATCTAGCAGTCTTCCCCCATCTTACGCATCGCTGTTACCCTCCCCTGCCTATGGACTTACTGCCTGCCAGTCATTAATCCACCAAATAATGTACTGCCAGAGCAGCTCATAAGAGAGAGTCTTAGATCCTCAAAGGGATTCTGGCTCGAGGAAAGGCATTCCTTCAACATGCCAGCATCGTGAGGGAGCTTATGCTGGGTTTTGCAGCCCTATTTCCACCTTTGCCTTACCTCCCACTTCTTCCCCTGCCAAATGCATCAGGGAAGCAAAGACACACTCTTTAGAAAGGAGAGAGGATCTTTGTCAGTCCCATCACAGCAAAACTGACCACGTTCCCTTCCTATCCATCCTTCTCTGCAGATCACAACAGCAGAACAACAGAGTGATGTCCCTCCTCCCTCTAGCTCAGGCAGTCCCGAGGCTCCTTGGGGTGATTACACCAATCACACATCTCTGTAAAAGTGAGGAGAGACATGTTCACACTCCGTCTTCCAGCCAGCACTCTCAGCCCTAAAGGTAAAGGCACAACCTCTTTGACTATGCCCAGAATGAACTTTGTTTCTCAGCATGGAAAGTAATTGCCACATAGTCCCAGCTACCTGTCTGAGTTTCAGATTGGAATGGACAATTGGCGCCTGTGAGCATTCTGCTCGGAGAAGGTGGCTTTACACCCACATCCCAAAGCCTTATTTCAGAAGGATTCTGATTTCTCCCTCTTCCAGCCTGCTTGTAACTCTTTCCAAAATAATTAATTAGCAAGAGACGTGAACTGGACTATGTAAATGCCAAAGCAGTTACTACCTATACAGGAGCAAGCTATCGCATAAATCACCTTGACTGAAGCTTATGGGAGCAGAGCCAGGCATGAGCCAGTTCCCACCTGGAGGCTGCCCAAGCATATTAGATACGGTATGGTCTCTTGGCAAGAGCTAGAAGAAAATTCTGACATCGAGAAAGTCACATAAAGGACTCTGCTGGGTCTAAAGTACCTGTGAGAGAGTGTCTTCCAAACAGCTCTGGTGTTGTGACAAGTAAGATTCCAGGTCCAAACCACAGTCTGGGAAAACGTCTCCCACTGCGCTTTTTATGAAGCTCATCAGAGATGGCACTTCTTGGTGATTCCCCTTAGCAGCATACCTTCCTCACTACTCTGATATTATCTAACACACTTCTGAACAGGGGCTGCAATCCCAGTTGGGACCAGCAGCCCTTGTAAGGGAGGTTGCAGACCCTGACAAGAAATTCATTTGCAGATGATTAACTTAAACCAAGGAAGATCAGAAGCCAATGGACCTGCAAGATCTATGCAGTTGTTAGGACTTCTAGCACAAAAGCTACAGAAGCATGCATCCCAGACATACATTGTTCTCAAGAAGGTGAGGTTTCAGATATGTAAATCCATGCAGGTAAACATCTTGTACAGCCAAAATAGATAAAAGACATAATTCTTTTATTTTACACCAAACCCCACTGTTATGCAAGTGGCAAAATCTAAAGCAGACCCTTCTACTTTTTGCTGGCATACCTAGAGCACATGAAACCTAAGCATAGAGAAAAGTCAATTTAACAAGATCAAAAATTGAAGCTTTTTCTTGTCTGCAGTATCTCTGTAGTTAACAAGTGTTAGCCTGCCGAAAGCAGCTAAGGATGGGGGGATATCAGACTTTGTCCAATTTATCATCTTTCATATTAGGTTGTTGTCAAGTTATCCATAGTTAATCAGGAGACAAACCAAGACAATAAACCAACAGCAGGAAACTCAATCCAAGATGTGTGTTTCTATTCAGTGGTTCTGACACAATGTACTGAAAGATAAAGGGAGAAGTCAACTTCTGTTTTATTTATGTAGTCATATAACATCGGAGGATTTAATTTCTCTCTTTTCAGGCTGAAGTTTCCTACTAAATGAAATGTCCTCTTTCCTCACAAATGCAGTTGGCTCCCATCATTAACAACTCCCCTTGCTGGAGAAACAGATGAGGCTGTATTGCCAGGTTGTTCATTCATAAAAAAGCAAACTCATTACATACACTGGCTACCTTCTGCAGGCTTTGGAGCCCACTCAGATAGTGACACAGGACGTATAAACAGATTACTACACAGGTACTATTTTTAAACTCTTAATTTCTGTGCAGTATACTTACACAGCCCATTCCAGCTTCTCATTCTTGATTGAATTGTAGAGAGCCTGCAAAGGGAGAGAAATGAGATGGGATTATTGTTTGACCCCTGCTACACATACATTAATATGATGAGGAAAATTACCTAACTAATATCAGCAAGTGAGCTGTCTCTGATCAAGGAAGTACTGTATCTGCTCATGGTAACACAAAAGTCTTGAGCAGAAATCTCATCTGAGGAACAAATATCAGAATGCAGGGCTTCAGATTACAGTCATTTTCTCAAGCAGGTTTTTGGGTTTTATAGTTTGGGATTTTTAAAAATAACCCTGATAATTTTGCAGAAACCACGAGACTACAGCCTTGAAATTCAAGGTCCAATTTAATTCCTGATAGTCAGTGAGATTTTTTTGTCACTAACTTTAATGGGGCCAAGATTGTACCATACGGGCTTTATCCGAAAAACTATGCCAGAACAGCTGTCCAAAGCCCCTGAGCCTCACAGACACCTGAATGCTTTCCAGTCACACACCCAAACATAAACATGTCCCGTTTCTAAGTGCAAAACAGAAAATAAATGATAGGCAGCTTTCGTAGCTTTCATGCTTGAAGATCAACATCTTGGACTGCTGCCTGCTAACATTGTTACTCTTTCAATTCATAGGAAAGATGCCAGCAGGTTTGACACCAAAGGTCACAATTCTGTTGTTGATACCAGCCTGCAAAGAAAAGGGTCTGGAGGTTGACTTAAGCCCGAGTAGATATTAGACAGTTGGGATGGAACTCTTTAGGTGCATCACTTGGGTAACTGTGTCTGATTTCAGCGCTCCAGTAGCTGATGCATACAATGGATAAATGCCTGCTATTACTACAAGCTAATGGAGTTCTTCAAATAGGCCACTTGACTCAAGTGAAGTATTTTGGTATGGAATGTCCCTGCTTCTCGCACTTATAATTCACATTTGTAATTTACCTTATATACATAGCTAGATTTACTCCCTCTGGCACATAACTCCTACACAGCCTCAAAATATGTTAACGTGTAGAACTGTTGATGCACATGAGTACCAAAAAGTAGCACATCAAGTATGAACAAGCCTGAAAATCACATACTATAATAGCTATGACAAACTCAACAGAAACATTAGCATTTAAATAGCTTTAACTCTGACACAAAACAAAAATAATTTGGAAAACTAAAGAGTTGAAACTAGTCTTGTGAATATGCTACAGATGAACTTGCAACGAGAATCACATGAGCATATCCCACTGCTCGTCCTGTGATCCACTGGCTCCTTTCTGAATCTTGCATGGTCTATTTGAAGATCCTTAATATTCAGCTCTGTGAAAATCTGGGCTCAGCTGAACCATACACAAGCAGGTCAAACATACTGGTACAACTCGCCTCACGCTGATGCTATACATGCAGCAACTTTTAGTCACAGTGTACCATAAAAGCAGGTTTCTCAGAGCAACATAACACATACAACCTCCAGGAGAAATTGTCCCACGTCCTACTTATACTAATCTAGCAGAGAGAGGTCCCCACTGCTAACAGGGGTTTACTGTGCTACTCACAGCAATATGATGAAATATTTCCAACTCTGGAGTTTTCACTGTGTATTTCCATATATCTTATCTTTCCCAAACTTACAGAAGGAGCTCTGATCCAAAGGCAAATGGCGAAAGGTGAAGGAAAGGGCATTGCTGGCAGTTTGTAGGCACTTTGCTTAATTTTCAGGTGAGAGCTATGAAGAGATTTTAAGACCACTGTGCAGGAAGAAAGCAAAAGAAAGGGCTAACATTTCTCCTACCATGCAGCCAGCAGTCTAGCAGAATTAGATGCACCTCCATATTTCTGCACAAGCTGATGCTGACACTGATTCCCTGGGGTCACCCAATATTTTGTATTAGAAGCCACTATGTTTCTAACGATTTGGCCAAAGCCCCCCCTCTTATTCTTTGACTTGTCCTTTTCTTGCTATCGTTAAAATATTGTCTTACATTTTGAGCCAGAAAGGTACTTCCAAATATAAGGCAAAGAAGCTGTGTTTTTTCCCCAGTTGCCTCCCCATTTTTTTCAGAAACAGCTTTTTTTTCCCCAGCTGGTTGGATGAGCTTTTGAAACGTTGCAAAAACATGGCCTAGAGTATCAGAAACGTCTTTTGCTGCTCTCTGGCTCAAATGCCTCTAAAACTGGGTCACGACCTCTGAAAATTAGCACCTGCCCTGGGCAGTACTGCTTTTTATGGGATTTTGCTGATAAGGAAGTCTCTAGGGATCACCACAGCCAAAGAGCAGGACACACAAAAGCAGCACTCCAGATTGGTGCTGGAACAACAAATGCCCCAGGCTTTTGCGTTGTGGAAAATGACATGTGTTCCTCCCAATCTTTACTGATGAGCCAGACTCCATCTTCCTTCTTTAGGGAGTAACAGACACCAACCCAGTCACATGGCATACATCTGACGAAGGACACAGTGTCCCCCATAGAGCATCAAATATAGCCTCTCAGAAAGTCTCTGCTATTTACAAAAATGAAAGAAAACCCTAGAGAGTATCCACAGCCCCAGCAGCTGTGTACAGGGCATGTTCAGTGTGCCTACCAAGCATGTTCAGTGAGGCCTCAGTGAGTAGACCTCTCAAAGAATGGAGATGCATGAGTTCTCATGCCTGACCCCCAACCCACCTCTTTGGCAGAGACTGCTGCCAGGCTGCACCCTCGCCGCCAGACTCACCAGCCTTTTAGAGCTGCTTTACGTTCCTTCTCCAAGGCAATTTATGCTTTAACATTTTCCTGATGTCTACCAGGCTTTCACATGATCTGGAGAAGAAAAATTTCCTCCTCCCATGTTTTGCAGCCAGTCGCAGACGTGTACAGCCCAGCAGCTGCTGTATCATTTATTTCATGGTTGTTTCCCAAGGCCCTGATTCAAACAGCAGCTCTTTTCAGCACACATTTCTCCAGAGCATGATTAAATCAAACAAACTTGGAGACAAGTAGTTAAATGCTTCACTAAATTGCAACAAAGCTGATCAGAGATTATGGCGGCAACATGACTTTCACCATACTTAACTAGTTGCAAGGACAGGTTTTATTAACTCATGTTTTCTCTCTGGGAAAAAAAAAAAAAAAGCTCTGATTTAAAGCACTCTTACAGTCTGACAACAACTACAGCTTCTCACCTGCTAGCCTGGGAAGTGCTTGGCAAATTTGCTATCTAAGCCAGAAAGCTGGAGGCTGGACCACAGCAGGGAATGCCAGAATGAATACTGCACAGGTCTTATCTTCCAAGCTGGACTGATACCACTTGGAAAGGGGAGAGACTTTCTCTCTCTTTTGGCACCCAAGGCTACTGTAGGCAGCATCCAAACCCCAAGCTACTGACTACTTGGCAATGTCTGACTTCACTGCTTCAACTCGTAAGCTCTATTACCCAGACCGCAAAAACCTACTCCTCACAGCTTTCCCCCTTCTGAGAATTGCTGATCTCTGGGCCCACCACACCTGAGACCCAGCACTGCTCTAAGCTCCCTGGAGAAACAAATGCAGTTTTGAAGGAAGAATAAAAGAAATTAACTGCTGCATAAAACAGAATAGCATGAAACATCCTAGACACCTTCCTTATTTCAACTCCAATGCTGTTTCCTACAACTCCAATTTGACCCTTAGCAGACGGCAGCATAAAAAAGACAACGGGATGTGTTATGCGTTTGTGGGATTTGTTTGTATTTGTTCATAAACTAGGCAAGAAACTTACACTTTCTTTTTCAAGTGGAAGCCTGTAACTCTTAAGAAGCTGCTGAATTCCATCCCCATTTTCCCTTTGGTAAGCAGGTCAACTAAAAATCCAGATTTTCACAAGCTCTCACCAGTTGGTACTTTTATTCCAATTGGAAAGAGAAGCAAAACTATGCATGCAGGGAAAGCTTCTGAAAACTCCTGTTTATTTTACAAAGCTGCCAAGATAAAAATGTCACTCACCATCCTCACCTCCCTCAAAACCTTGTCACATGCACAAACCATTGGACCCATTTAAACAGGCTGCTCTCAGCACCTGCCGACTGCTGGCTGTGCTGTGAGTCAGCCTCTGCATGCAGAAGCAGTGAACAAAAGAAAGGCACAACCAGGTGTGCACACAGGGACAAAGACGTAACCAATTACCCAGATACTCATCTCAGTAAATCATCTATGTAACAAGTAGGCACAGGGTCCCCTAAGCCTGGCCAGCAGGGTGCCAAGGCGTTGAAGAGGTCCTGGAGCATCGTGCGAGCCCTTCCCTCGAAAGGCAACATAGGGCTAGCTCTTGAAACAGACTACTGACTTTCTCTACACACTAGCCCATCCAGAAAAGCCTGCCAAGAAGTAAAGGAATACACCGCCAATATTTCTTATACCTGCTCCGTGCACAAAAGATGAGCCAGAAATGCCTGCTGTGACCAGGTAAAAAGGCAAAACCAAAACTGAGTTCAGAGCACCAGCAGGGATGACCCAGACTGTCTTCTCCAGTTTTTGTTTTCCAGGCTCTCTGCTCATACCCAATACAACCCTGACTTCTGGAGTAATTGGGGGAATGACCATCTGACCATTAGAGGAGATACCCTGGGTGGTTTTTGCAGCCCCCAGGAGAGGGATGCACTTGTGGTCTCTGACCCAGGACCCTGACACCCTCCCCTGCAGCCACCGTCAGAAGAAGCCCTGCCTCGGGACGTTTCTTCGTCACCTCCAGCTGATAGTGGCGTGGTTGATCCCAGGCAGCCAAGGAAGCCCCAGTCAGACACCTGGGCAAAGACATGCTCAGTCTTTGCAGTCAGAAGTGCTCAGTCAGAAGTTCAGCATCTCCCCCAGTCACTCAGCACCGATCCATTGGCTCTGCCCGCAGGACCACAGCAGCCAGCCAGGCACCAGCTGCAGCTCCCACCATATGTGGTTTATTGGAGGAAGAAAAAACAACAAAAGTAGCAGAACCCTACAAAAGTAAAACAGGTTACAGACGCAACAGATACCAGACATTGCAGGTGTCTCCATGCAGTCCTGATAGGTGTTAATGTGCCCATCCTTTGGACCATAGTGTGTCTCTATGTCAATACCTTCTGCCAGGTTTGGATGGGGTGTGACACATTGCTATATACCACTCCCAGTTTGCTGTTTAGATGATTACCTGAAGGTTGACCTTCCCCCAAAACTGTTGCTTGCGTACAGATCTACACCACTTCACCATCTTGTATTTTTCACTCTCCCCCTAAATCCAGATCTTGACATTTTCTCCTGTCCTCATGCACAGATCTGTAACACTTGGCGACACGAGGATAAGGGCTCTCATCACCGCGTGCCTGTAGATCCTTGCCAGGGTCAAAGACCACATGCCCCCTATGTCTCACGCATTTTCCCCCTTCTAACAAGAATGCCAGAGTATTACCCCAAGAAGCCTGTCGGTTAGTGCACAGCATGCCATGTCTGCTGATATCGCTCTCAATTTCAAATTCCACTGGTTTGTACAACAAACGTTCTTCTAACAAGCCGGCATACATTATTCATAAAACAGCACAGAGCTGTTCAGCAGCATATGGAACCGATGAATGTTGTTTTGGTGTGGGTGGAGATAGGGTTGATAGGAATGTTTTAGGGGGAAGGAAAGGAGATCATTTCACCCAGGGAATTTCAAGTGCGTCACCAACTGGAGGAGAACATTGCTAAGAGAAACTCCTCTGTTAAAAATCTGGTTTGTATGGAGAAGGGGGGGAGGGAAAGAAAGAAAAAAGGAAGGAAAGATTGTGCCAGATATATCATCATAAAACAGAGAAGATGGTTAGCTGGTGCTCCTGAGAGCCAAGAAATTAATGCCACACAAGAATCACATCCTCTGTAAAATTGATACATGGGGGTTGCTAGAAAAGATTTGTTCTGTACTTGCTGGAGTGTTTCATCAGTGTTACTGGTAAAGGCAGCATACTGAATTATTATGGGTGAACAGAGAAAAGGCTAGAGAAGTGTTTCTTGATAGTGGAGCACCTACACAGCCTATTTCAGAAATTGTTTTACTGGCCCTGTGCATTTGCAGGCAGGACAGGCACTAGCACTCTGCAATTCAGTCCATGGCTGCGGGAAAACAGAGTCTGTCAGGAGGAGAGACTGCTGATCACTCTGGGTCACAGACGATCTTAAGGTCCTCTGACTCACCTTGCATGCAGCCTGGGTTTGAGCCCACTCTCCAGAGAACAATGGTACACCAGTTCACAGTATCCCTTTCGCAGGTTCTCCTGCTGGCCTGAGGCTGTGACACCTGCCTATAATACACACACGACATGCATCACCTAGTGGAGCCTGTATATGTACAGGTGCATCTGCGTATACACGTGTGCACAGAAGCACTACCTGATGTTTTTCAAGGAGATATGTCCTTGGGCACCTAGCTTCTTTGACACCAGCAGATCTCATATGCAGGCACCATGTTGGTGCTTTGTTCATACTGGCTAGAGCATGAGGATATATAATACTCTCTACCTCAGCAAAATAGGCTTGAGTCGCTTAAGTGCCAAGTATCAGAGGAGTATGTTTCTCAGGCACAAACGGGTTAAATCTGTCTTCTGCCCGAAGTCAGCTGAAGCAGTCACAGAAACAGGTCTTGAGCATTGTAATTACTTTGTATGGGGAGCAGATAAAATACAAGGCAGTCCAGACACAAAGGGGGAAACACAGCCACAGAAATATGGAATAGAACAAGTCTACAAATCAAGACTTGAGGGGATCTGCATGGCACCACTGTCCAGAAAGCCCAGCCTAGAACTGAAGACATTTCGTGAGAGTTGATATACACACATACAAAGGCTCACACCGATCAAAAGACCTCCTTTGCCACGCTACACATTGACAACAACTTCCAGGTCTCTTCCACCAACACAACAGTACAGAAGAGCTAAAGCTCAAATATAAATCAGTTCTCTAAATCAGTGGCCTCTGAGCAAAACAGATGGGCAGACAAAGAAGAGAAGGGGGAACAGACGTATGGAAAGAACAGGGCTGGCCAAAATCACAGGACTAATCAGTGGCAGAGCTGCTTGTCATCTCATCAACTGGGCAGGCATCACTGATGGGCATGCAGGGATCTTCTCAGCCCTCCGTAACACAGCTTTTACGTGTCTCAGATGCTCCACAGATACAAATACCTTTGTACAAAGACAGTAAACAACACTACGAACAAAAACAAAGCTGCAGTATGCTTCCCAACTTACTAAGCTAGGCAGGAGAAGGGGGTATATATCACACAACAACCTACAGCACTCAGAAGGCAGAAATGTGAATCCCACAGAGGGATGAACACAGAGCATTCTTTACTGCAGTAGCTAACTAACTGTGTCAGACACCATCCCTGGGAGCAAGTCCCTGCCCTGAGGACATTACACCATGCATACGCACACAATGGACACAAAGCCTGGGAGAGGGAACAGAGGTACAGAGATTAAGTGATTCACCCAATGTCACAAGACCTGAGTTTCTGCCATATGCAGAGACTTTTCATACGTACATCCTCCCACTGAATACCATGCAACTATTCCCACACCTAGGGTGAAAGTGATCACAAGAGCAGGGTCCCAGAGCACCTGCAAGATGCAGCCTTTACTTTGGTGTTTGCTGGAGTAGCAGATACCGCACCAGCAGCAGCCCAAGAACAATGGTCATGCTATTTCTCTGCCACAACCTTAGCAGTACACTATTTCTTAGTTATGGTCAATAAGGCCCTTGAAACGGACGCTTCTGAAATCGGACTGAATAAAATACTTCATTTATTTCTATTTGCGTTACTCTGTGATTAAACCTCTGCAGCTGAGGCTCTGAAATACCATAAAATCTGTAAGCTGGCAGAGAGTGATCTGCTAGGTACTACTGTGCAGCACTGGGATCTTTTCACAATAGCAGAGGAGGTTTCTCTCAGGAGAGATAAGAGATTTAGGGAAGGGACAGTACAGGAAGATCCATGCATGTGCCTGCTTGTTAGCAGGCACACAGACACAAGACATGGTTAAATGCCTTTGACTGATGCTCTAAAAAATTTCCCCCTCATTCAACACACTTTTGCAAATGGTTATATCTTCTAATCCCAAGGCAGAATCAATGTGCAGCAGGAATGAAATTAGAAGCATATTCAGTCACTGCATAAAGTTCATCCAACCCTCGGAGACATGAAGCACCTTTGGGAGGGAGATGGCTATTAAAGCTCTTGCCAGCAGTTCCCGGGTGCCTCTCAGTTATTGAGTGGGTGCAAGGAATGAGGAAAGAAGAGATACTGCATGGAGTGGGGGTTGTTTGCCTAGGAACCGAACAACTGGGCTGGGCTGGGCAAGGAGATGCTGCACACAGCCACCGTAGCAGCTGGGCATAGCCTGTGCTACCGACCGCTACAATACACTGATGTATTCCTATAAACACAAAAGTGATGCCTTCCTAATAAATACTTGACAGCAGTAGTTAATCATGCATGCAAGTGAGATGATATTTTTACCTAGCACCCACACCTACCAAACCACAGAGCTGTAGAGAAGGAGCAAAAACTATTTTTCTACAGAAAACCATTCCCATTAAACAGATAATCACAAGGACATCACTTGCCAACTCCGGCATCTTTGCTGAGAGCAGAGCTCCAATTAGCATTCTGACTAGCAAGTTTTCACTGTTTACTATTGCACCAAGCTCAGTGACAGGGCATTCCTCTAAGACCTGATCACTATCACACACCAGACCTTCTTCACCTTCAAGTTTCTCCTCAAACCTAGAGATTTTTTTTCTGACCTGACAGCAATTCTGTCATCACTGCAGATCATCCAGAGCCCTTAATTTCTGCAAAGCGTAACCTTTTCAACACCACGACCTCCACTTCTAGCCAAGAGAAACACTATGAATATTTAGTTATTTACCTTGCTTTCTTTAGTAGAAAACTCAGAGGAGTTGGAGATTTTCATAGATTTTGACCGATGGGACTGCCGCCAGAGAGATTCTTCTCGGGAGTATTTCACTGAACCTGTGGCTCTCACCCGGACTTTGCTGGTGCTCTGAACACTGTTAACTCCAATCATTTCCAAAAGTGAGTGTAAGGGATGGGGAAGAAGAAAGTTAATGGCACTTCCCAATCCCTGGCAGAGGAATTGGAAAAGGTTACGTCTGGAGAGCCTAGGCTCAAGCAATCAGTGTTTGCTTAAAGCACACTAGGCTGTTTTCTCCAGCATCTTCAGGCAAACTGTTTGGAGCCAGCCTGATTGTTCCAGGCATTGCTCACGTCACTGGGGGGGGGAGAAAGAAAAAGAAGAGGCTGATAGAAACTCCTCCCCTGCTCCACTCCCCTCTCCAGCATCGACTCCCCCTTCATACACACACTAACAGCGAGAGGGAGAGAGGTGGAGAGAAAGATGCTGGAACAAATGCCAGCAGATCAAGCAAGAGATTCATCTTCAGTTCACACAGCCACACTTCCCTGCCTGCAACAGCCTGCCATGCTCATTACTGCCTGCAGTAACAAAGGACACCGTAAAAAGTCTTCAGTCGCTTGCCAGCTACAGGCTTCTGGATGTAAGAAATAGCGATGGATTCACAAAGCACTGGAGAAACAAGTGAAAGTCCACCGCACCATAACAAAGTTCTGGCAAGCCCCAGCGAGATGCCCCAGCGAATTTCCACAACTCTTAAGCGCTTGCACTCGTTAGCCAGAGTCCTTGGGGGGCCTTCCCAGGGGGCAAGGGAGAGCAAGACCACTTTCACGCTCTAAGAGGGGCTGAGGGGAAAAGAGATGACTTTCCCAAGGGGACCAGTGCGAACCCATGGCAGCGCTGTGAGCAAGCAGCTGGGGACCCATCAGCCCCCTCGGCATTCAGGAGAGCTGCAGCTGTACCCCCCGCCGCGAGTAAACCGCAGGCTCCAGCAGCTGACCCCACAAGTGATGCCACTCCCCAGCAAGCAGCACCCTATTCCTCCCCTGCGGGAAGCCCACACCGCCCACGGGAGGGCCACTGCCACGGGCCCACGCGTGCCAGAGGCACGGCTCCAACCCACAGGAGGCCGGCCCCGCCGGCGAAGCACACTGCCAGTGGCCGGAGCCGCTCTCCCCCACGCAGGGGGGTGAGGGAGGCCGGCACCAATGGCAGCCAGTGCTCTTACCAGGGGTGGATGTGCTATATAAGGGAAAAAGAGAGATGTTTACCTCAATGTTGCAAAAGCACCATCATTTCTGGCTCCCCAGCAGACTCGTGCATTGCCATGGCAACCTGCTCTGATGGGAGAGGGAGATCTCTGCTTGGCAGAGGGCTGTGGCAGCTGCCGGCACACACTGGGGCAGGTGGAGCAGCTTGTGCAAGTGCCCAGGCAGAAGAGGACAACGGGGACATCATCCTGAACTCACAAGGGGCAAAGAGCTTGTGTGCGGAGGGAGCACGAGTCGCTGGAAGGCTGCGCGGCACGGGCACCTCGCGGCGGGCCAACACCGGCTCCAACGACTGCCCCGTGCCGCCAGCCCACCGGGCAGGACGAGGCCGGCGGCAGCTGGGTTGCGGTCTGGGAGGACACCAAAGCCCCTCGTCCCACTCCCTCCCACCACCACACACAGGGTCGGCGCATGCGGCCAGGGACGAGGGGTCGCTGCCCTGGCCCGCCGATGTGAATGTCCCGCGCTGAAATGCGTTGGGCAGCTGAAAGCTGGGTGAAGGCCCTCCAGCCCCCATTCACACCCGAGTTCAGCGTCAGCCGAGCCACGCTAAGGCAGAGCAAGAGTTTGCTCACCCTACGTCAACCTGCATGACAGCACCCAGGAGCAGATACGAAGCAGTTTGAGTGGGCTTTTCCCCTGGTTACACCCTCCCAGCCTCTTGCAATCAGGGATTTACGTCTTTAGTGGGCAAACAGCCGAACAGCCACGTTGCGGTCCTAGGAGCGTTTTCACTCGTAAAAGACACTCCTGCCTCCCCAGTATGCAGCAGCCCTTCGGTCAGCAGTCACCCTGCGCTCATGTTACCCCCAAGGATGTTACAGGTGCAAATCCTTCCCACAGATTGCAGCAGTTGCGGACCATGATGAAGGACAACAGTCAGTGAACATGGAACAAGGAACCTAAATATCAATTTAAAAACCGTCCCTGGGGTCAGAAACTTTTGATTCTCCACAGATCCTGCCTCTGCCCTGCCTTGAGGTACAGACTTCTTCCCACTCAGCAAACAAGCAAAATGCATTTTCATTTCCACAACAGTCAGGTCTAGCAAGCCCACCCCTACCTCACACTTTAAGATCAAATCCCAGGTGTGCTCTAGCCTTTTTACACAAACCTGTCATTACTAGGGGGCACCTGAAGGAACAGAGGACACTTTTTCTCTGGCAACAAGCAACTGCATGCTCTAAGTTACTTATGCCACTTCCCAGAAAAGGTTTTATGTTACTTAACCCACCTGAAATTATCCACTGCTAGCGGAAAAGCTTTTTAAAGAAAATCTCTTCTTAGAGGAAATTTTCACTGCAATCAAACAGCTCCAGATGAGCTAAGCAGCAGGTCCCAACAGGTGCTACATAAATGGCCACAAATCACTCCCTATCCTAGCAGCCCCCTGCCTAGATTATACTTGCTCTTGGATTTATAAGGCCACCTCCCCAACCACCCTGAACACATCTGAAATAATTATATTCCCTAAATATCACACTCAGACCTAGGCCAATGTGAACTACACAGAGCAATTTCATTATTAAACACAAGCCAGACTGAATCACAGCAACGTTTCTCTTCAGTTGCCCACAGCACAGCACAACCACTGCTGCCTAAGTGCAGCAGTTCTCCACCTAGCATCATTTGAGCTGAGGTTAGCAGATCCTCAGGCAGGACAGGAGCCTTAACTCATGAGGGAACGGGTCTGGTTCAGCTGGAACCAAGCAGCAGTCCAAAAAGCCAAGGGTGACAGGCTGCATCTTGTTCAATTTTACTTTATTTTTCTAGCGGAGTATGGAAAACACTCCTCAGCTCACACTCTCCAAAAGAGAGAGCCTCCTGAGATCATGCTTTTGAAGCCTTAAATGTCTCCAGCTCAGGGGTTCAGCTCAGATTTCATCAATTGCCCGTGATTTTCATCTGCAAGTGACAATACAGTCTTGTACTCCTGACTGAGCCAGTAGCCCTGTGTACACAGCGACCATCGTCTTCTAGGGAAAGACCACTCCTCAACATTAGAGAACTCCCACCATTTTAGAAATTAGCATGCACACAGGATTGATTTCTGTCTGTAACTGAGCAACAGGGATTTCTGAGGGAGAAGTGGGTTGTTAACATAAATAGAGGGATAGAAGGTATTTTTTAAAGAAGGGCTGAAATGGCTGTACAATACCAGAAAAATCAAAGCTGTCCACACCCAGGGGACCCTCCATGTGTGTCAGGAAGCCATGATCTTCCCCTTGATCAGGGGTCAGCAAAGAGATGGTGGGAAAGGGGCAGAATGCAGATACTCATTCAATATTTAGTATGAACAGCCCAGTGACACCACTGGGATGACCAAAAGGATGGTGACCCTATTTATGGACCTTCCCTACCAGCACCTCTACAGAGCAAACCATAAACCAGCAGGAGAATTTGAAACTTCAGGCCAAAACAGATGCAGGAGGGGAAAACCAGAGTCTCTACCATTGCTCCCATCTCACCCTTTTAAAGCCACCCAAAAGCTTTTCACCTGTCACAGGCATTATGGCAGATTACATCACCCATACAGGAAACAGGCAGCTGTTCCAACTTACTGTGCAATAAGCTCCCTCCTGTCTCTTCCCCCCACTGGTCAAGCTTCCCTGGGAGGCCAAACGTACTCAGTCCTTGCTTGGTCCTCCTAATGTCATTCAGCAAATTAACAACACAAGAAGAAAAGCTGTGGAATTCAAAGTGAAATTCAATACTGGCTTTTAGGGACCAAACCCAAGAACCACATTATCGTGTTTGAAGAACTCCAGTGTCCTCACACAAAGCCACAAGAATCCATTAGCATCAGTTAGGCCTGATCCCAGTGACAAAAATACAAACAAAAAAAGCCAACAAAATACATAAACACACACATGTGAATTACCTAAAATATACTCTCGAGAGCCAGTAACATATTTGTGTAGCACCGAAAAGCGGCACTCTTTAATGCTGCTATTAGATATTGTTTGTTAAATAAACAACATTAAATCTTTCAAAAGATTGCTTTCCTTCTTCCTTCATCCTTTTTTTCTTCTCCTCAAAACAGACAGGGAGGGGAAAGTTAATTGTGCTGGATAAGCTACTCATACACAATGGCTACAGAACTAGAGCTCAACAACTGATCAACAGTAACATTATTGAACTGACATTCTTGTGATATTAAGATAATGACTTCTGAGGTCTGCTGACCAGGGGGAGCTGACAATCAAGATTAAATCTAAATGTCTCCAACTGCCATCCCTGTAAAGAGCAGAAATACTAGAGCAACCACTTCACCTCTTCATGCGTAAGCAATCAGGTCAACAGGAACCCTAACAGGGCAACAGCAGCTATGGTGGGAGAATGACGGATATTGACAGAAAATTTCAAAATTATCAACCAAAATTATCCACCTAGCTTTCCCCATGAGAGACTCCTACTCTCCACCAACTAGAGTACATTATTACCAGACATTTACAGAGATGCTGCGTTTTATCCCAATCTGAATTTACCAGCAAAAAACATCTGTTGATGTCCTTGAGAAAGAATCTTTCATTTTCTCACGGTTTATATTGTAGTACATACATCTGTGCTGTAGGCTCTGAAGGAATCCCTGGGGATGACTCCAATTTCTATTACAATATGGAAAGTAATCCTTACAATGGGAAGCGGTCAAATTACTACAGCCCAGAAAGCTATCCCCTGTCAACTAGGCTATTGTAGCTGCATAGGCATGTGCTCTTAGGCCACTTCAACCATGAAGCAAAGCACATCAACTCACAGCACCAGGAAAACAAAAGTATTGCTCCTATGATCCCATGAGGGCAACTGAAGTCTGCATGTTTTACTTTACAGGAGAAGCAGGCTAAAAGCACGTCCAGCTGGCTTGTGGTCACAGACACAAGTCATTACTACTGACTTTTTACATCAGTAAGCCTCTAAAAGTGAACAGAGTGACAGAACCATACTGGCTGGTGGAAGACTGAATCAACCCTGGTATCACTGTACTTCTCTGGGATCCATGCTGCATCCTGAGACAAAAGAAACCATTCCTAAGTGCGCTGCTGAGAATGGTGGGAGACCACAGGTTTAATGAAAACAAGCTCTTTGATAATAACAGGGATGCAAAGAAACCATGCCCCCTTATCCTGATGAGCAGTGCAAGTGAAAAGATGCCACTACCCATCCTCATTTCCCTTGCAGCATATCTGAAAACAGCTCTGGGTTACAGACTGGCTGTTGCGTTTCCTGGCAAAGCACTATAATCTCCATGGGAAAAAGTTTCTCCTCTTGCATTCCTCCTTTTAGGAACTATCATCTATTGTCAACAGAGCTGACAGAAATTAAGTGAGCCATATAGTAGGCACCAACTAACACAGACCACCAAGTTCCTTAAGTTAAAGCTGCCAAATGTAGCTACAGAAAACAGTAGCACCTCGAACAAATCCATAAAAGCACCAAAACCCTAAAATTCTGCACAGCTGCGACAGAAACCCACAGGGAGGTGAACCAAGCACTGGTGCAAAACGTACCAACTCTCTCTTTTTTTGCAGATCACCTGCAAACAACTCCTGCCTCTGTCCCTGCACTGAACACACTTCGAGTCAACAACACCAAAATAAACCCCTCACCACCCAGCACTCCCCCAGAGATGTGCATAAAAAAACCAACCACCCTTCAATGCTTGCCTCTGATTCAGACAGCAAACACAATAACAACAAAAAGGAAAAGGGGAAAAGCAAAAGGGGGGAAAGGAAAAAGGAGGAGAAAGGGCAAAAGGGGGGGAAAGGGGGGGAAAAGGGGAAAACGGGGGGGTGAAGGGGAGAGAGAAAGGGGGGGGTAAAAGGAATCGAGGCCATTCTGAGAACCACATGGGTTTCATGTGGGTGCCGCCTGCACTTGCAAGCATTGCACCATGGAAGGAGCAGCTCCAGGGGCGAAAATATGCGTAACCTCTGACATTCCTTTCCTCCACAAATGCATGTACCTGTGGAGTGATGTCCAGCTGTCTTGCCCCAAAAGCAGCAGAAATCTTTCCTAACCCTCATGACTCCTGCCAGAACCTATCTGTCAGCAAGGCAAAAAATAGGTGGCTTGGATTTGCCCCCTGTTTGTACCAGGATCTTACGAATACTTCATCACCCGAGGAAGCATGACCTCGGAAGGAAACAAAATGTTCCATTTAATATCACAAGAAAGGAGGACAAAAATAAATAAATAAAAATTTAAGGAGCAACCTAGCGCTCTTGCTTGAAAGAAAACAGTGTAACTGAGTCAGAGAGAATAGTCCAATGTCATTTGAAAAGTGTTGTGACAAACAGAAGAAAGGAATACTAAAGATTTATACAGCAATAATTAAAACTGGTGGAAGTAATGTTTTCTCCTCTTCTCTGTTGTGTTTTGGTTTTGTTTTTTGGTTTTTTTTTAAATATGGTATAAATTATATTCCTACTCCTTCTTCCCTTGAGTTGCAGCACAGAACTTAAATTTCAAGCAGATCAGTGGGTGGAAGATCAAAGAATGTTTTCCAGAATTTGTTTTCTACCTACATGGAGGTGGGAGTAATATGTCACAGGGACAAAAATGTATGTGTGACATTGTATTAGAGATTTCCCAGCTCAAAAAGAGCCCCAATCCCTCCCTTAAAGTGGCAGAGTGCATCATTCCTGGAGACTACCCGTCTGTATCCTCCACAGTGACAGCACAAGAAATGGGAAGCTCTGAACAGTGACATTCATCGTCGGGAGCTGTTAAGCATTTCAGTTAAACCAGGGGATAACTGACAGCCTTGGCTATCTAACAGGCTGGAGGAGCTAAACATCAAATGATTCACTTGCCTGATCAACCTGGACAAGACACTACAGAGATCTTGCCTCCACAGATGAAAATTAACCCCCCAAACATTCATTAGGAACCTGGTATTGAGCCACGTAATTGCAGCTAGTAGTAATGGAAATTCTTAGCTGACTCTGCTTGGGTTTCACTCCTTGCTGACACAAAAGCCTGGTGGGCTAGGTGAGATCTTCTGAATAACAATTGGAAAGCAGAGATGAAAGGTTGGAGGAGCAAAAATAATTCAAAGAAATGCAGATCATGAAAGCAGAAACAGGTCCATCCTGAAATGCCTGCTTCCTAGCAAGATAAGCAATCCCTAGTACCATCCCTAGACCACACAGAGGAATCCTTATTCCTGGATCACCATTAAAAAATTTTATGTTTTAAGCCTTTCTAAAGTTCTGCTTTCCCTGCTCAGGGACAGAGAGTTGGTGGAAAGCATTAGGCTTTGGCTGTTATCTTATGTTGCTTTCCTTCACACAATACCTGGGCTTATTTGACTTGAGAGAAGTGCATAGATTTCAGATTTTTCTCTTTATATGCATTGAAGCAAGTTCCTGGAGTGCAAAAAGAAAATACATTTGCATTTCGAAGGGGCAGGGGGGTGTCAGGATCTCCATTATTCGTGAGACCCAAAGCAACGCATGCACCATCATAACCTGGTTTAATTCACAGTTCTGCACAGGCATGCTTTAACTGGTTATTACTCTTACACAGGACAAATGACAACATCCAAAAAAATCACAAGCCAAAGGAAACAAAGGCTATCACAGACGGAAGGTCCTTGCTGAGGAGGGAGGGGAGCGAAGACAAGCCGGGTGTTTCCCTTCAGTCACTATGGCTCTGTGGCTCTTCAGAGAGCAAAAAGGAAAGTATGCTTTCGCAAACAACTGTTTAAGACAAGGATTAATGGTTTTATCCTGCGTTCCCTGACTTTTATACTGCCAGATTAGACTCTGTTGTCTCCTAGCAGCTGAAAGGGGCCTTCAATAACAGATCTTCCATTTCAAACAGATAAAAAATGGCTGCCCAGAAACATTATCCCAACCGAAATATTTTTAACAGGAAAAACTTCATTTTGGAGGAGAAACAAGGAGGCAAGCTCTCTAACTGAGCAGAGCTCTGGCTTCTTTAGTGGAGCAGAGACCCCTCCACCCCGCTCCTCTACCCACAGCCGCAGGATGCTCCAGCAGTCACAGCTGTCCTCCTGACATGCCCTTCCGGCATGCTGCCACATGCTCCCGGCTCCCCAGATTCATCAGGCTCCCGGCTCCATTCAGCAGTAGCAGGAAAGTGGGAATTCCTTGCCGAAGAGCCTCGCCCTTGAAATGGAAGAAAGTACACAGCAGTCTGATTAGCGTGATTTCCTCTGCGTAAATGGGGGGGGGGGGGGCGTTGTTTGCCAACCCCCCCCT
>NW_010972623.1:215623-262027 GCF_000737465.1 Haliaeetus leucocephalus
GGGGTAGGGGAGGAGTTAACCACCTGATGCTCACTCCCTTCTCTCCACTAAACACCTGAAATGATTGGAAAGGATGAAGCAAGATGCCAGTAATTCTCTTTAAATTGAGTGTTTGCTTTGGAGGGCTCGGGGCGGGGGGGCGGCAGAAAGACAGTGGCAAAAAAAAAAAAATTTAAAAAAAACCTTAATTAAAGTGCAGGGAACTGACAGCAAAATAAGATAAACCCTACCTTGCAGCTTCTATAGGAAATTGCATATCCCAGCAATCCTGATCAAGAATTCACATCATTTAGGAAATTAAGGAGGAGTGGTTCTTCAGAAGAGTCCAGCAACTCCCACTTAATTTGGTCACTTCATTACAGTGCTTCTCCAGGAGATAAGGCCTAGCCAAAAAACAGCCTTTGAGAAAAAGCAGACCTTTTACACAGGACTGGTATCTTATCTCCAGCAGCAGCCCCTGCCAGGATGGCTCTAGCAAAGACGCCATAGAGCATCCCAGGTCCCTCAGCAAGACAGAGAGGATCCCTGCCAGCACCACGGGTCAGCAAAGAGCTACCACCTCCTACCAGAAGACACACACAGCCAGGTACAACCCTGTTGCATCCAGTGTTCATGCCATGGGGCAGCACAGCCACCAGAGTTAGCCCACACCAGAGGTTGGGTGATGCCCTTGACTCCAGGAATGAAGTACCTTGGACATCGCAGATGCAGAGGACATTTACTTATGCAGGACAATACAGGCAGGTGGTACTTAGCATACAGCCTAACGACAGAGTACACTTCCCAGGATGCTGCCTAACAAAAGCAGGGATCCATTTCCTCAGAGGTGACTCCTTGCAGGCTCTCTGTGGGCTGGGGCAGGCATTTTCTCTCCTTGCATAAGAAAGGTCTCATCACTGCCACCTTGCTGGAGCAGAGTCGCACATGCCTTGCCACAAGGTGACAAGAGGAAGACACAGTGGCCAGCACTATACCAGCACTTTATTTGTGGGGACCACACCGCCTGTAGGAAATGAAGCAAGTGTGCATGGCCAAAATTAGGCTCTTCCCAAGCCAATCTCCTCCTCTTCTCATTGCAGACAATCTTGTGAACCCCACCTTTGAAGAAAGCTATGGTCACATAATGCAAACCCAGAGTATCATCAGTGAAGATGGTATCACTGTACCAGATTAAAGCTGGTGTGAGCAGAGGAGGAAGGAACCAGCCTGCAGATAAACTGCTCCTACACTGTAGTCATGAGGTTCCTGGCATTGCCCCAGACTGATTTTGTTTCCCTTCCAAGTAGGGGAACCCTAGCCATGGCCTCCCTTTCTACAGGAATAAATGAACAATGGTCTGGTCGTGATTCTCTTAGGCTAACGACCCACAGGTTGGACTTAGTTGTTTTAATTGTTTCTGATGTTCTGCTTGCTCTCAGTCATGGTAGTGCTGCACCTCTCCTCCAGCTTCCCTCATTGTCTGCAGAAGCGTCTGTGGCAGCTAATCCAGGATGTCAGGTACATCTGCTCTGAGGAGATGAGCAGTGCAGCTGGGTCCCTTTGTCTCTCTCAGTCTCAGTAAACCTCTCACTTGTCCCCACCTGTAAATGGTGGTAAATGTGTGATTCACCATCAGCCTTAGGAGCGAGCACTGAGCCCATCCATAGCAGAGTACCACTGCACTGACTAGGACATGGGCTGTCACAGCTCCTGGTATTTAGCACTCCTTCCATGGCTTGAACTCACCAGGACAAAGGGACCTTTGCTACAGGGAAGTATAAGATCAAGGCTGAAATTCAGGATCACCTTGCCTGATCACAGCTTGATACAATATAAAATTATTTGTGTGCTTGGAGTGTGACAGCTCAGAGTCAAAGGACGGGAGTTTCAAAAAGTTTTCTTGCTTTTGAAGATTTTTCACTTTCAATAGCCTTAAACTGCCTGGATTTAACAGACCTGACTCACCTTCTACACCAGCCAGACCCACAGAGATAGATGCTCCTGATTTACACCAGAGAAGAGAAACACAGCTTGGGATGCTGGTTCTAATTTACAAGGAATTTGCCCCAGTTTGAAGGCATACAGAACTCTGCAGTAAGTACAAACTAGAGCTCTCAGGTCAGCATGCACTGACAGTACATAACTGGAAATCAGGCTACTGTCTCCATCTCTAGTCTTTACTAGCAGGCGATGGCAGATTAATGAGATGTGTGACAGACAGTTGAACTGGAGCTAAGATGGAATAAAAGGGAAGGTACATATATCTGCCTTCCTGGCAAAGTACTGAATATATGAATACTGCAAGCAGATCCCATGGGGAGAACTATGCTTTTAATCACAGTTTGGTGTATTTGCCTTTATGGGTCCCAACTTTAAAAGCAACCTCAGATCTGACAAAAGCAATGATGAAGAAGAAAAAGAGCTGAATCTTTGTGCAGATGGGTGTACAAAAGCAAAACTTTTCTCAGTATTAGTGAACAGACAGAAAGATACAAGGTGAGCAAGTTCATATTAGCATTTCTCATTTCCATCTCTAGCCACAGTAAAATCTCTATTCTGAAAGCACTGTCAGTGACACACCAAGAATCATGTCCTGAAGGCCTTCTGGTGTTTACCAAAGTGTCCCTATTGTTGGGAAAAAAAATTAACAAATTGATGGCTCCCTCACGGGATTGGAGAGAAAGGTGCAATCAGATCTCAGTCGGACATTTTCTGAGGCTGATCACACAGAAGCTAGAAGTGTCCCTCCTCACATGTTGATGTCTGCCCCTTGAAGGGCTATCTTCCTATCCAGGCAAAAGAAACACTCAGGGCCGCACTCTGCGCTCAGTAGCACTAAGGGTGATGGGACTGACGTTTGATTTCTGCCTCTCAGCTGACCATCCTGGATAGCCCAGGCAGTATTTGCACCCCTGACTCCGTGAACTGGGACCATGGTAAATGCTACAGAGAGCTGCCCAAGCCCTGGGTGAACACTACCTGCAAATAAGCACTTGCTAAGGTCTCCCCCCTCTTCTTTCCCCTCCAGCACCACTCAGCTGTGCTCCGGGGCTTGGCAGAGCTTCACACAGGGCTGCAGCAGAGCCACGAGGGGAATGCAGAAAGACTGGAGAGGCAGAAAAGCCCACTTGCTTCCCCACAGCTCTGCATCCCTCACCGGTGGGTGCCCAGGACCTCCTCCCACGGGGACACACTGCCACCCCGTGGAAACGGTCCTTCCTCTCCCTGGCTCATGGGGAAGGACACGGGGAGATGGCTCGCAGCCTCACCGATCGATGTTCCTTAACTAGCACTGCTAATGCACCAGCAAGCCATATGCACTTCGGCGCTGTGCTGAAACAGGGCTCTGAATTTAATTTATTGAGACTAATGCAAATTTAATTTCTGCTAAGTCTTTGTAATCGCGTAAATAGTGGCAGTGTGGCTGCTGCGGACACAGTGATGTAGCTACTGAAATGCACAATTACTGCCAGTTGCTCCATTCCCCTCCACTGATAAATCAAAACAACAAGGGGCAGATCATCGGCAAATCTTCAGACAAGCCAGATGAGAGACCAAGGCTGCATGCCACCTCTGTCCCCAAGATGTCAGGGCAGCACGCAGAAAAGGGCGGAAAGCCTCAAACAAGGCAGGACACCAGCACCGAGTTTCTTCCATCCTGCTACATCCAAAAAATCCTGAGTCCTCGTCCTTGCTTTGGGTGGGCTGGCGAAAAGCCAGGCAGCCTTAGCATTAGCAAGTAAGCACTAAACACCAAGATACAGCCCCAACCGCATAATTCTGTCAGCAGAAAAATAAACAGCAGGTGAGCACCAGTGGAAGTCTCTCGTCAGTACACTCAGAAGGTTATTTAAACAGAGTCTGGAGACCTATTTATTCAATAAGGGCTGTAATTAGCCTTCAAATTAATCTCAACACAACTCTCTATGGGAGACTGAGAAATGAGATTCCTTGGGGAAAAAAAAAATTAAGCATTGCTGCTGACAGATGAATACTTTCTATCCATTTAATACCCTGTATTAAAAAATAAAGACATTAAATCTAAAAACAAGGGGCTTGAGCTTATATTCCTAACTCCTTAGTAAGAACCGAGGCAGGAGGACCCAACAAGAACCTCCCCAAAAAGGCTGGAGAAACTGAAGAACCTACCAATACTAGAAAACAAAGTCTGCCACTTGTAACCATGCAGGTACATACACATCTCACAACAGGCCTGACACAAAACCCACCAAAGAGACGGTAATTCTTTTGATTTACATCGGTAGGCTTTGGGTCAGCTCTCAGATGCAGCAACCACTCATTTTTACTTCCATTACAAAAAAAGAATATTATGAACTCTAGTATATGTGCTCCTCTCTTCATTCAAACAGACTGCTGTTTCATGCCAGCAATCAGACAAAAGAGAAATTAAACAGTCTCATTATTATTGACAATGAAACAAGATTCATCCTGCTCAGCCTCTTTCCCTGTTCTTCACATTTAACTCCTGGCACAAACTTAATGAACAAAACCTGAAGCAAAGCAGCCTGTGCCAGACGACACATTCTAATCTGAAATTACATCTCCTGCTCTAATGTGAAAACCCCAAAGCACCTTTGATGAAAAAACACACACTCCTTCCAGATACACAGAGCTCAAGATTAGCCCTTAGGTACTCAATAGTCAGAACCAACTGGCTGCTTCTGTCCGCTTTAATCAGCAGACAGCACTCTGGGACAGCATGACTGTATGAGCTTACAAGACACACAGCTCTGGAGCTGGCCCTGCTGGAGTTCAGTCTCACCTCTCCACGCTACCCAGAGTCTCAATCACAATCAAGCGAAGGCAAGAGGGAAAACAACAGAATAAACACCGCGTATATATAATATATGTTCTGGGAGGAGAAAGGTGCCCATCACTTTTTGTGTTTGACAGTAAAGATTCAGAAAATGCAAGCAGTGCATTCTGTTTTGAACCACCTCTCACTAAAAATGAAACCCATGTTCTGCAGATCATTCCTTACCTTCAACAGCCCTTTCGGGAAGTCTTTGCCATTGTTCATCCCCTGGAGGTTAGCAATGAACTCTTGGCAGGTCATCTTTTTCCCAATGTTCTGGAAGGGATGGCAGAGAAACACAGCTTCATATTCATGCTGCTTTGGAAAATGACATAAATAAGCAACACCCGATTAATTGCATCTCCCCACTCTCATTTAAGCCAAAGGCAGGCAGCACTAAGAAGGCATTCCCAAAATTACTCAGAGACAAGCATACTTGTGTGAATATAGTTAGAAAAGGGAAGGTGCATTCAGACCCCAAGTCCCACATACCCATCCAAAAAGAAAAACAGCTAAATACTGGCGGGTAATGAAGATGATGATGATAAATCTCCCTGGTATCCACATGGTGCCTTACACCCCCATGCCTCCAGAGGCTCTGCCAGCCTCTGATGCAAAAGCTCTGCTTGAGCCTCATGTGGGGCATAAGCAAACAGCTGACTGAGGCCCTTTCCAGACCTTTCTCTTATGATTTCCAATGCTCTCTGCCATTTGCAACTGCCCTGAGTTTGAGTAAGATGCCCAGGAGCAGCCATTATCTTTTCTGATTCACAGGCTGAGGCTGTCTTGACATTTCCATAGGATTGCTCTCTTTTCTCTCTTTCTCTCTAATTCTCAGACTGAAAGTTGCCCAACTGAGCCACAAACAGGAAAGGAATGGCTATGTTCATGTAGGATCCTAACTGCTCCATTTGAAGGCTTGAGGCTGCCCTGAACTGGTCTTGGATCCACAGTCTCCACGTCTCCATCACCCCTCAGAGAAGGTGTCAGTATTCAGTCCCCTGCATGCCCCAAGTGCTAGAAGTCCCACGCTTGGCATGCAGCGAGCCTTATGAGTGGGCAGCAATGACAACACTGAGTTGGTGAAAAAGGAGCCCAGAGAGTTCTGAGGAAAGGGAAGCAGCCTGGGATGAGCTGTGAAACATGGTAAAGGCAGAGGGAAAACAGGGCCCCGTGATGACCACAGTATCTTTGGGGATGCCATTGCTGCCAGTCAGGAAAAGGGGGTGAAGATGACTTCTCCACGGTCAAGGTATGCCTTGGCTGCAGAAATACAGTGGAAGAGCTTTATGTGCAGACAGTGACTTGTGTTAGGAGCAAGAGCCCAAGTTAACACAGGAGTGGAGCCCAAAGAAGCACACCAGTCGGTAATACAGGTCATTCGATGTTACAGTTACATGACAGCTTGGACTGCACATCCTCTACTTCCCTTCCATAGTGTTATGATCAGGGAGAGATGGAAAACCTGCAGACCTTGACTGTCAGCCTCAGCTAGCCACAAAGGAAGATTCTGCAACCTATGGCCAGCACAGACCAGCAGATGGAAGGCAGGCAGGAACATTGGAACGACACACTGCTTCCCACATCAGGAAGGCTCCTGACAACACAGTCTGGCTGTAACCCTGGCTCTCTGGTTGCTAAGCTTCCAGAACATAGCTCATAACTGCAGTCTTTGGGTGCAGGCTGGAGATGTTCTAGGAGACCTGCAAATGCTTTCCTTCCTCCCTGAGACAGACTTCAGCCTGCTCCTGTTTGTTTCCTCCACACAGCAGTTTGCAGCTTCCCCATGGTGACCAAAACCAACAGCAGTGTGGCTCATTTCATCCACTGAGGTAAGTGGCATTGCAGAGGAATGGCTGTTTTGCTCCAGGACCAAAGCTAACATCTCCAGACAGTGCCACGCAGGTTCCATAAGATGTGCCTTGCAGTCTAGAGATACCTTAAAAGTCTCTAGCATCACAGTCTGGGTGATGATGTCCCTGCAGAGAAGCAAGCATGCATCTCCAAGACACAGCTAGCAAAAATGACTTAGTTAAAGAGAGAATGAAATGTGGCAAGACTGGGATAAATAAAGGGCTAAGTCAGAGTTTGTCTACAAGAGTTAAGGGAAACTGTGAACTGAAGGCAGAGCAGCTGCACTACAGCCCTACAAGCAGTTGAGCTTATTGTGAAATAAAAGTGTCCACACTTATGATCAGTATGTCAGCAACAAATGGAGCTCAGTGTAGACAAGCCCTGTGACTCATTTGCTTCCTGTTCTAGCAGAACCATGGTAAGGATGGGTCAGAGCATTATCTTTGCTAGGAAACAGGCAAGTAGTGTATATCTGCAAGGGGCTGCGTTCCAAGTCAAAAATGCCCAACTTACCACCTATGTGAAAAAATGTAAAGCGATAAGAGGAAGACCAAAATTACAAGAAATCAGGGAGAGAGGGAGAGACAGAGAAAAGACACATGCAGGAGTCTGGCAAACATTACAGCTGCATACATATAACACCACACTAATGACTGCCAGCAGGATAAGCCTCCAAAGTTACACACTGCAACAGCCAGAGTCATCCTAGCTTCAGCTACAAATCATCATCATCAATGATGGGTCAGAGACAGATCATTTATTCCAGTACCTAATGAAGACAGTAGGGCCCACTAAAGCATCACAGGGAGTGTTGGGAAATGCTGTCAGGCTTATGTACAACCATTTAATCTCCTCCCTGGACTGCAATGCGAGGCAGGCTGGAGAGCAGGTGCCCTGGGCTGCTCATCACTCTGGGGAGCAGGATACCTGTGCAGGCAGTCTCAGGTGTGCTCAAGAAAAGCGGTGTATGCCAAGAGGCACACTGGGGCACGTTCCCGTACCTCGGCTCACCCTGTCAGGGAAGGCTCAGCCTTCAGGGAAAAAAATTCTTAGCAACTCCCTTCCCCCCCACTTATACAATTTTCAGACAAAGGCATTCAGTTAATGGGATGTGGGCGTCAAAACCCCTGGGGAAGCCTCAGCTTCATTACCTGCACCCGCCACAGAGCTGCGCCCACAGGGGCCAAGCAGCCCTTGGAGACAGACCCAGGGTGCCTCTATCTCCTGCTGCCCAACCCACCATCTTGGCAGTGCAGGGTCTCAGCCAGAGAGAAGCCCTAAAGCCACCTGGCTGAAGCCACTGCTCCTGCATGCTACCATGCCATGCTCCCTGTGTTTTTCCCTCTCCATCCTGACTCCAGGATAGAGGAAGCCTTCCGTTAGCATGGCAATACCATGCACAGCAGGCACATTGCACCATGGGTGCCGAAATACATGTCCTAGGGCTGCTGGCACCCTGTACCAGTGTGACTAAGAGGACTCAAACTGGCATATTATTTCCACCGGGCAGGCAGCGGGGAAA
Source organism: Haliaeetus leucocephalus (assembly GCF_000737465.1). Lineage (NCBI taxonomy): Eukaryota > Metazoa > Chordata > Aves > Accipitriformes > Accipitridae > Haliaeetus > Haliaeetus leucocephalus. The sequence goes on from NW_010972623.1 coordinate 223,795, forward strand.
CACAGGGCTCCCACTCAGGATGTCCACATCCCCCCTCTGCTCTCTTGGCCCTGGGCACACCTGTCATTAACCTGGCTGAGCAGAACTCTGGTTCCACCAGATCTGCCCCCTGCAATTGGATGCCTGCAGACATCACCTTCCCCTTGTGACCTTCCCAGCAACTCTTCACCTCCCTTCTTTCTTTTGCCTTCCCAAATGGTTTTACGTCTTGGAAAGGGGAAGCCAATCCCAACCACAGCTTCCTGGCCAGGGCCACCTGCTGTAACCAGTGAAGGATGGGAAGCACACCAGGTAGACAGGGGCCTGAGGACAAGGAGCATCCTCACACATTATGGCAATGCCAGGCACAATGCCAGCTTACATATGACTGACCTGGGCATGCCAGAAAGCCCTGCCCAGGACAACAGCCTGGGAGTGCAGCCTTCTCACTGTTTGCTCTCTGCAGGGTTGCTTTAGGAGCAGGCCACCAGCAAGGGGACTGTGCTACCAGAAGACCACCCCCTCCAAGCACAGAGTCAACGGGAGCAGTCTACACAAAGCTGTGCATACTCACGTGGCCATGCAGGTCTGTGTTCAGCAGCATCATGGCACACGTGAGACAGTGAACTCCATCTGCAGAAGGAGACATAAGCAGAGTCACATGCAGACCCATGACTGGACCTTTAAGAACAGCTGAAACTGAGCCTCATAGCTGAATTGAGTCTGTTCCCTTAATAAGAATCTGTTTTATCAAGAAATACACATAATTAAATAAATGAACAGTGAGGTCATCCTACAGCTGCCAAGCCAGAACAGCCTTTCTTTCATCTTTTAATGACTGTCAGAACTATCTTGCAGCACCCATGGATGAGACAAACTAGACAGGAAACCACGCTGTCACCCGTTGCTTGCCAATACCAATACCACAGCCTGAATCAGCTCCCTCTTCTTCATTTATTTCAGAAAGGCAAGAGTAAAATACACCCATTCTTCCATGCAGAGTGGATACAACACGGTATCCTATTTTCCCCCTCCTCTGGCCCCTTCCTCATTCAGGGGTCAATTAGACTGAATTTTGGAGAACTTAAGTCAGCTATTTACGCTGCCTTGGCTCCATATTGGGTAGAAAGTGCTCCAGCAATTTCTAAGGTGGTCCTGTAGCAAAGGCCCTCAACAGTGAGCCAGAAGAGACAGATTATATCCCTAGCTCCATCCCTGGAGTCACTGTGGCAGACTTGTGAAAGTCAAGGTAGACTATCATTTGCAAAAGAGGACACCAATTTCATAGTCCTCATTTTCCAGGCACCTCTTTTAATACCCAAAGTGTATTGGCTATGCACAAATCCAGACAAAGGTGACAGTGCCCATGGTGCCATTTATCACCTCTGAAAATCCAAATGCCTCTAGCCAGTTTCCAAACGTTAGGAACACATTAGGAAAAATACCTTCTCCATTCTCTTGTTCATAAACACATGGTGCCACCTTCCCTTCTCTCACAGGGGTGTCATAAAGACACGGAGTCATTTATCAGACTTGCACACACTGCAGGGAGGTGTACATAAAAACTATCGTAGCCGAGACCAGATAATGACTACGGACAGGTCCCTCTGTGCTGTGAAGGAAGAGAAATGGGGATGAGGATACATATATCTCACACTCAGTGTGACTACCACAGGCTTGAATCTGTGTGAGATGAAGCCATCACAAAAAGATGTTCCCCAAGGAAAGGACCACATTTTCTTACGATGTTCGTACAGGCCCTAGCACCCAAGCAATGTGGCCGAACCGTAGCTAAGCATGACATGAGAGAAGAACTATTATCGCTAGCAGTAGTAAGTCTGAAGCAGCTTGAATCTGGGGCTGTGGCGCTCCAGCTCAGGTCTACGCATTTCTTTAGAGTAGCCTGTCCTCTCATTTGCAAACTGCAAATGCATCCAGATGATGGAAAAGGGAAAGAGGAAAAGAGAAAGGCAAATGCAATCCTGGATTTCCATCGAAAGGAACAACCACCATATTTCTGCAGCGTAGCACTTGACTACTGACAGCAGAAATACAGAATCAAAATTATGTAGAATCCTGGGCAAAGACTGCAGGACTCACTTTAATCTAAATGCTTACTCAGGCTCAGAAGTGGCAACGTCCCTCCTGCACCCTGGACTAGAGTAAGGCTGCCACATCAATATGCCAGTCATTATTTCAGTCTGGATGTGACACACCTACTCTGCCTGACGGCCTGTGTTGTCTCAAAACAAGAAAGGCATTACAAAGGACAGAGATAGCATGGGAGCATATCCTGTCTTACTGCTATTCCCCTCCTCGGCATGCCAGCCAGTAAAGCTGACCGATGCAAAGTGGACAAACATCACCTCACTGCAACGGGGACCGGTCACAAAGCAAGGGGCAAGGAAGTGTGGCAGTAGCTCCAAGTGTAGCAGCTCCTTCTCGCTTACACTTGAGACTAACAGCACAGCTTAGCCCGTGCTTATTTTCTCTCTCGCCCTCCTCCCTTTCTCAGCGTGTGATCAGCCCGCACTGCAGTCAGGGCTGCATGCCTCTGCCGGCATAGCTGGCTGAACGCAGCAGCTACGCCAGCGGACACTTCGTCCTCTTCTCCAATGCCAACTTTCTCAGGTTTGACCTGTGTGCTTGTTTGTTTCCCCCATCCATTTCCAAAATGACTGAAAACATTGGCAAGGAGGCAGCACTCCGGCTGATGTCAGCTAGTCGCAATGAAACCATGCCAGGGTCTGGATACAGCACCCAAAATTCACCCCCACAACTGGCAAGAACTGGCATGCCTGCTGCCAGTGCATGCAGAGACGCAAGCACTGAATGGAGCATGGAAAGCAAACAGCTTCTCTTCCACTGAAGATGGGACCTATCTTCACCCACATGCGTGTAGCTAGCGTACAGGTACCCACACATGGTGGAAGTCAGCGAGACCAGAAACCACAAATGAGGACATTCAAATCTGGAGATGCTACAGCTGAGGATTTACACTGAGGAGGCCTAAGCACCTTTCCTGACTGGGGATGAATACAGATTTTTCACTGCCTTACCACGATTACGTGTGGAGAACCTGGAGGGTTTCATTGCTCACCACAGGCACGCTCAAGTGTGGCACGGCAATTACACACCTTCCCCAGGCACACACCATACATGCTATTGAAGGCAAGAATGAAGGATGAGGGAGACAACCAAAGACCTTCATATCAGAAACAAAGTTACCTTGAGAAGAAATGGTGTTTGGGTTGCACTGGTAGTATCTGCTGGAGAAGTGGATTAAAACTCTCTCTCGTTCCTGAGTTTCTCCGATAAGTGAAAAAGCTTTAAAGAAACTCCTAAAAGGAGTGAAAAAGGTGAAATTAAAGTCATAAATCTCTTTTTGTCTCACACAGCACACAGAGCAAAGCACACTTCACAGCAAGAAGTACATAAGCACACACCAGATATTTAGTTCCAAGAAGCCTTTCCAGGAAAATGGGTTATTATCCCATGTGCAGTTAATCCCAACATTACAGTAAATGAAGTAGGAGTTAATTTACCACTGGTCTCAGCCATGGAATATACACACTAATAAGCAATTACACCATTTGCGAGACCTGTTCTTATTTTTAATATTTTTCTTTTCTTTGGGGAAGGAACTGGAGCAGGTGTTGTTTATGCATGACAGACATCTAGAGTGTTCTCTGTCCTTTTCTAATTGTCTGCCACCCCTGCACCTTTTAACTTTTAGTATTCCCATTAGTATTCCCATCCAAATCAGAGAAGCTACTCCAGGCAGTGAAGTAAGCAGATGCACTGCAGACTCAGAGCCCACACCAAATGTGTGGTCCTCCTTCTGGATGGTCACCCATCAGAACAGCCCAGGACCACAAAGGTTGCCTTGCAGAGGGCAGCGTGACTACCTGACCTGCAGAACACATCTGGGGAAGAAGTCAGAAGAGTCATAACATCTCCCACCAAGCTTCAACAGCAGAAGGAGCAACCTGGCCTTCCTGGGTTCCTGCTCATGACATTCAAAGGCACAGGGCTGGTGCACACCTGGGCATGCTCGTTAGACACAGATAGCGAGCCTGTGCAAAGAGGTGGGACACACATGCATATTCCACTCTTCCTCTGACACTTAACCACACCGCCTCTCAACCATGCCACTATTCTTCCTGCTAGGAAAACTCGCCTCACAGCCAAAGAACTTCTGCACTTCCCAAAATCCCCACATCCTGGAGCCAAAAGATGACCTCAGCAGTATCAGCCTACGCTCATTTGTCAGGATGCTTCTAAGAAAAGCCTGAAAACACAAACCTTCTGGGTCTGAAGCAAGACGCCATACAAAATGAGTGCCTAATAGACAATTTTTAAATACCCCATGAGACTGAAACTAACACCAGGCCTGAGAGGCGTGGAATATGTTGCTGGAACATTCACGTCTATCTAATCTGGACGAATAAAAGTAAATTTTTTCTCTTTGATGTAAGGTCAGAGACAGGCTGTATTTGCAGCGATCTCACACGCATACAGAGTGTGATCTGCCTGGTAATAACTTCATTTCATAGGTAATATATTGCAAATAATCCAATTCACAAGTAGATACAACTGAGTCTTTGCAGGGTTTCTCTTCCTTTCCTTCCTCATGCCCCCATTGGATGTTTTGACAACTAGCCATCTTTCCTCCTCCTCCAGCTCGGGCTCTTTCCAGTAACACCTCCTGCCCATGCCAGGCACCACTGACCTACACCCTCTCCTCTTCTTCAGTGCCTTTCCCCCCCCCCGGAAGCTGCCTCGGAGAGGTGAGTTTCTGCCCACCAGGAGGGCCAGGATGGACTCTCAGAGGGGCTGGAGCAGCGGTCCCACCTCCTCACCTCCTGCGATCCTGCAGAGGATGCGAGATGCACGGGCCAGAGTGTGGAAGCAGAGCAGGACAATGAAGGAACAACCGATGGTGATACGCACTGCACATCGGCCTCCCGACAGCCTGGGGATAGCGTGTGTCTGGGCTGCCGCCATGGGCTCCAAAATGGTTACAAACCACAGCTTGTTAGCAAGCCAGCAGCAACAGGGTGGTTACCTCTCGCTCTCTGCGAGCCTGAGGCAGCACACCTTGGCTCCCCCAGGCTTCGGGAGGATGCTCTGTCCCCAGCCCCTGCTCAGGGCATGCAGCCAGCAGTCACTGCAACTTCTCCTGAAATCTCAGCAAACCCCTGGCGCGTCTAAGTCCCACACGAGCCAGGGCATATTTTAGAGAAGGTCACAACTATTAATATTAACAGGAGATCTACCGGGAGCAGAGACCTCCTAAATATGTGCCACAAAGCAATTAGGTGTTGGATTTCACAATTTAAAAGAGGGGTATATTTAGCACCATGCTTCAGGGCTACTAAAACCCGGAACGAGCAGCAGACCTCCCACCGCCCCGGCTGCTCCCGCCCCGTGCCGGGTGGGCGCTCCAGCTCAGCTCTGCTTCCACTGCTGCAGGAGCAGTCAGTTCACTCTCCCGCAGACACATTTTGTTTTCACCACCTTCGGCAGGCAGGACTCTGGGCTTTCTTCGGGGGCTGTCACAGTCTCCTGGAGTCAACCCCCCTGGAAATACATTTGCAAGGGGACTGGCAAGTGCCTGCCAGACCTCCTGGGTTTGTATCGTTAGAAAAAAAAAAACAATAACCCACTTGAGTAACCTCAGCCAGATGATTTAAACTTGCTTTAAACCCCTTTAAATACCAGAACCCCAGCAATTGTGCTAACAGTCCACCGCTATACAAACTTGGTGTTTTGCCTCCTAAAAAAAAAAAAATGCTGAAAACAAACATTGTCGAGGCCTAATTCCAGTGTAAAAAGGAAGGAAAATTGAAGGGCTGGGTTTTCAAACACCCACTCTGGCAGCAACCAAACTCCATGGCATTTTCCACATGGAAGCTTTTGCTGTTCTGCACATTTTTGGGTGCCTCAGAGGGACGTGGTGAGGGGGGCTGCCGAGCCACATCAAACCCTGGCCCTGGCTTTGTGCACTGCGGCTAGGCAGAGCAAGCTCCAAAAGGCATCAGACAAAAAGTCTCCACGGCTCAGCTGTGAGCAATACCTTCACTCCCCAGCAGCACCTGGCAGACTACAAGTCTCTTGTTTACCAAGTGACCGGTCATTTTTCTCTATCTCTTCTGCATCAAGGACCATCTCTAAGCAGGTCCACCCAAAGATTTCCCTCTCCAGGAAATGCCACTGCTCCAGTAGCACTCTCGAGTACGGCAGCACGCCAAGCCAAACAGAAGAGAAAAGCTCTGTCCCAAAAACCAGTCACATCCCTTGCTTTACCCTCTTAAACCCCCACAGAGCAACCGCTTCAATCAGGACAACACATCAAACAGTACCATTACTAAAACAAGAACATAGGGTCTGCAAACAGCCACATACCTAAGCGAGTAGTCCAGCGTCATGCCTGTGAAGTCAAAAAATTTAAGGTATTCTTCGGCCACAAGCTTGCTGAATTCGTTGCTTTAAACAAACAAATAAATAAGTAAAGATTATCATTCAAGAGTGAACCCCTCCAGAACCAGCAAGAAGAACAACGTGGCCAAAGGCCTCATACCAGCACGTACTTTTTACCCAAATGCTTTGCCACATCAGAGCGTTTGAATCTGTCCAGATGGTAGAGGCGCTTAGCCAGGCGCCTGGCTGCTTCCAAATTGCTGCTGCTGCCATTGCTGAGATCATGGCCAAGGGCTCCAGTGACATCTTTCTCCTGAAGTTCATTGCTCCCCATGGCAGCAGCAGAGTCTAACACCATATTCTGCAGTTCAGCATTGCTATGAGACAGAAAGAATATGGGAAGAACAAAAATAAGATGACATTACAGTTTCAAGAAGAATTTAATTCCTCTTAGAATAGAAGGCAATTAATGGTACAGAGGCAAGATTACACAATATAGCAAATTCTACTTAATTGAAGGAGCTGTGTAGAACAGGGACATTTATTTAGGAGTCATCAGAGGTTAAGAGAGTTTCTCCTGGTTTCAGCTGGGACAGAGTTAATTTTCTTCTTAGTAGTTGGTACAGTGTGTTTTGCATTTAGTGTGAGAATAATGTTGATAACATACTGATGTTTTAGTTGTTGCTAAGTAGCACTTATCCTAAGTTAAGGATTTTTCAGTGTGCGATGCTCTGCGAGCAAGCAGGTGTACAAGAAGCTGGGAGGCAGCATGGCTAGGACAGCTGACCTGACCTAGCCAAAGGGATATTCCATACACAGAACATCATCCTTAGTATATAAACTGGGGGGAGTTCGCTGGGAGAGGCAGATCGCTGCTCGAGCATCAGTCAGCAGGTGGTAAGCAATTGCATTGTGCATCACTTGTCTTTTCTTGGGGTTTTTTTGGTTGGTTGTTGTTGGTTTTTTTAAATTATATTCCTTTTCATTAAAATTATTATTATTGTATTTTATTTCACTTTAGTTATTAAATTGTTCTTATCTCAACCTATAAGTTTTACTTTTTTTTTTTTTTTTTTGATTCTCTTCTCTTCCCACTGGGAGGTGGGGGAGTGACCGAGCAGATGTGTGGTGCTGAGTTGCTGGCTGGGCTTAAAGCACAACAGAGTTAAACACGGAGACCCAAATATGGGCTTTCCAGCCCAGAAACACATTCTACCCTGCACTCACTTTCTGAGCATGGCACGTGTCCACAACTTGTGCTCACTTCACAGAGAGCTGTTTGCTGTTATCAGCCTATAACTGCACCTGACAACATGGGCTCCTCATTTGCTTCTTGCACTACTATTTTTTAACCAAATCACTTGCTTAGCTTGAAGGGGTCCCTGTGAAAGTAGGCCATTAGCCATCTTCCAGGGGAAAATGCAGCGAGCAAGCCAGGGTGTTCAGTAGCTCCAAGCTGACTCAGCACAAGTCCCTTCCTCATTCTTCCCCAGTTGTCCTGGAAACAATATGACTCCCCAAATCTAAAATAACATCAGCAAGAAGTCTGAGCGGCTTCTGTGCCACCCATGAGCAGCAGGCATCCATTGGGAGGCACCGCTAGAAAAAGCAGGACTCAGAGCAAGGAACCCAGTTTGGGGAATGGGAGAGAGACACAAGCCACCCAGGCCAGCCTAGAAAACTGCTTGCTTTCCTCCAGCTCCCTCGTGGTGGCAATAATTTCCCTCACTGGCTGCTCAAAGTCAGGATGTTCAGCATGGCAATCCCAGGGCACTTTACATAAATCATGCATTTATAGATTCCTCCCACATCTACTACAGCAGGAAAGCTTGGGCTGAGCTGTGTGTCTGCTTTGCCTCTCCCCTCAAAGAGGCAAGAGCTCTCCATACCAGAAAGCGCACCCCCACATACACACCCCTGCACACAGGCAGGCTTTTAACTTCGGAAAAGCTTTTCTCTGACACCAGCATGAAAATTCTTGCAAAACCTCAGCTCTGTGTATGTGTGTGTATGTGACAGCATTTCTATTAAAAAAAACCAACAACCTATACAGAAATTCTTTCCACTAAATCCTCGTTTACACAGGGCTGATGAATGATCAGCAGGGGTCATGCGCAGGGCAGATATGAGTGGAATGAGTTAAAGATGATTTTAAACACAACACTTCAACATACCACAGTTTCATACACCACTGTAATTTTCAGGCTTGGCAAGCCACAGTTAGAACAACCCATTGCTGTGCTCCAGTAACAATTATCTAGCCATTTACTGAAATGTCCACTTATTAACCCTTTAAAGATGAGATTTTCATATACTGTGAGCTTAAAATAAAAATCTTTGCTATTTTCTATGCCTCCTTCCACACAAATCATCACCCATGCCCTACCTCTTTTCCCATGCATGGTTTAAGAGAAGGAGGTGTGTGGTGCTCCTGCAGGAAGGAGACTTGCCTGCTTCAACTCTGTTTCCATCCCCCTAGTGCTGCAAGAACCTCAAAAGTATCACACATCCACACTGTGGGTACAACTTTTTTTATCAAGTATCTGGAGAAAACAGACATCTAACCTGTTCCTACACGTGCTGGGGATTTGATTTTGCATTTATTTCAGTGTAAATAATAAAGTGCTACAACAAAAGGGGCTCAGTCTAGGTGCTCTAGCAGGGAGTTAACTCTGTCAATACAATTCCAACAGCATTAACATCACTGACCACCAGCTACTCTAGAAAATAAAAAAAGCCCCTCCTGATACTGTTTTTGTGGGAAATGCCTTCTCAGCCTTTTCCAAAAGCACTAGTCAATGTCTGAAATTTTCTAAATTTGGTCTACTCCAAACTTGTGAAGAAAGCAAATTCCAGAGTCCTCTGACACGCCCCAAGCAATGCCTTGTCCACGCAAATTAGGCACAACTGGTTTCAAACTCCCAGCTCTAAAAATTGACAAGAGCAAAGGATAACAAGGTGAGCTAACACAACTATGGAGCCTTCCATGTACAAATGCTTCGAAAGCCATGCCAACTTGCAGAGCCTCATTCATAAATCACAACCCTGTTTCACCACTGCTCTTCATTAAAGGCAATATTTATAGCCCTGAAAGATGGCCAAAGCTGACAAGAAACATCTGCACCCTGCTAGGAACCAGTGCACTATGAGAGTCAACATTACCGCAAACCACTGTAAGTTTAGAAAGAAAGGAAGTGACAGCACCTGCCACTTTGTGAAATAAACAGTACGGCAGCTCCCAGCTTCTGTTTTGCCTCTTGGAGCAGTGGCTGAGATATGAGGGAGGAACACCCAGCAAGAAGGCAAGCATGCTCTTTCCCCTGCTTGCCAAAACTAGCCAATGGGGCTGCATAAGAAACCTTAGCTTCCAACCTCCCTGATTTAAAACTTCATTCTGATGGGGGGTCTCTATACATGTATCAAGTCAAAGAATAAGGGATGCTTCCTTCACTTATTCCGACAGTTGATTAGCTTATTAGTTATTAAGTACAAGGAGGCAATCAATTCAACAAAATAGGTTGTCTGTAACATAAGCCTCTTGTTCAGGGAAAATGCCAGATTGTTAACATTAAAGGGAGACTTCAGTTCTCAGGTCTTTTAGGTGGTGAGAGGACTCGGTGCCCATGCCACTGAAGGCTTAGGAAATGCAGACGCCCTGTGCAGGACTACTGCAAGCTGCCTTCTGGACAGGTCATTTCAGCAGGGTCCAGGACAGGGGGAGTGTTACTCAGGGGAAAGGCTGACATTTCTTCTTACCTCCAAGTATCTCTGGGTGCATCATCTTCCTTTCATGTCTCAGTTTCCCCAGCTGCCGAACATAGATGCTAATACTTGCCTCCCTCTGTAAAGTGCTTATAATGAACTCTAATCAAGGGCTAGGAGCAACCAAGGCTGCAAATAGGTCTATCTTCTGCAATCTACAGTTCCTATACACAAAGAGTCCACAGCAGCATTACCAGCTGAACAAAGCCAAGAAAGGGCTTTGTGATGCAGAGCAAGACTGGACACAGACTTCTCATGCAGCTTTACTCTTTATCACATAAAAATGAGAAACCTCCACTGACAGAAGTAGGCTGAAAATGTAATAGATTATATTCCCCCTAATCCTGGATTCAAGGCCAAAAGGGACTGTAATGATACTACTGGTAATTGCCTGTGCAGCAACGGCTGCTGATTTTCATCCAGAGACTCTTACATTAATCTCTGCTATCAGAAAACAGAAGCTACAAAAAGCTAGACCCCTTTGGTCTCACAGTGTATGAGCTGTGGTCAGAAACCAGGTCCTTAGACTTTCTTATTTCTATCCCCAGCAATGCACTCCTGACACATCCTCCTTCCTTCTGCCAACGCATCCCCAGTTCACAGTAAATGCACAGAGGCTGTGACCACCACATCCAGCAGAAATTACAGCAATTCGATAAAACACCTGCTATGGTAAATTCAATACTTAACAGCAGCAGCCGTCCCTCCATGCTCGTGGATGGAATGTGGGCAGACTGTAACATCTGTAAAGCTGGTTTTCCATAACACACCGTAACAGCTAGGCAGAGTCTGAAACATTTTATACTATCTTCTTCACTTGTTCCATTATCAACCAGGTCTACAGTGATTTAGCTCCCAATGCCAAGGTATCTCAATTGTGTCATGCTCAGCACTTGGCACACCTGACCTGTTTAAGAATATTCTAGATTCACTTATTCCCCTCCCCACCCCATCCTGGGTTTCACCAAAACTGAAACCCTCCATAGCAATGTACAGTTGGGGAGTGGCTGCAACATCCAGACAAAAAATGAGCAAGGCCAGTAACATAACGGTAAGGATACAGGCACCTCATATCTCAGTGGTCCACTCTCCCAGTCTACTAGGCTGCAAATGGAAACCTCAGCATGAGTACCTGCAGTTTCAGGTGACTTAAACCTTGGGATGCTATTCATTTTTTAGCAAATCCACAAGGAAAAAAATTCTCTGTTTTGTCCCATGGAAGAAAAGCATGTTAGCATTTTGCTTTATAGGAGAACAGCTCAGATCCAGCACGGAGCAACTGCCTCAGCTGCTAACAAGGAGAAGATGTTCGGAGTTGACACTGAATAGCAGGGTGTGACAACTCAGCCCAGCCACATCCGCGATCCCAGCTTGCCACTGCCTGCAGCTCTTGCCAGACCAAAGCATTGCATACACCCTGTGGCACACGGTCTCCCCTGGATGCACATAGGGCCCTTCCCTGAGGAACACTAATCCATCCAGCATGCACATCCAAGGGAGTTCACTGGATGCACTGATTTCAGGGGGAGCTTGGATGAGACAGGGCTGGGACCTTCCCGGGTCTTTTTGGAAAAACAGGAGGAGGAAACAGGAGGAATACCCACTTTTTCTCTCAAATAAATCTGCACGCCTTTAACATCAGCTTTACTTCAAGGCAGGCTAAGTCAAGCATTTGCCAGCAAACTCTATCAGAGCAAAACGCAGCAACGATTAAAAATAAGAAAGGGTGGAGAGGCATTCTGGCATGCTGAAGCTAGGGCCAGAACAAATGTTGTTTTCAGCAGGGGTACAGCATCCACCAGGGAGCCATGGTGGGGCTGAGAATCACACTCTGCAGAACTGTGCCGGCCCTGTTGTTTTAAGTGCCTTCACTCCAAGCCGCCTTCTCCTCTGGGTTCCGAAACGCAGGACACCATCCCCTCAACCATAATCATCAACTCTAGCTGTGAAGAGCACGCTCTGTTTCTAATCCAACAGCCCCTCAGCAGCAGCTCTCACCTCGCAGCATGGCAGGGACATGAGAAAGGCAGAAGCATTCGGATGCCCCTGACACCAGCCTGGAGGGCAGAGGGGGAGCAGGCTTCCCTCTGGGAAAAGTCTTGCCCTGCAGGAACGAATCCCTGCCCTACAACCCTTCGGAGAGACGTGGATGCTCAGCCAGTGATACCCTTCCACATTTCAGAGCTGATCAGAAATGATCGGTGGCACAGGCTGAATTTTGTTTCAAGGGAGCTGAAAAGCCATGCTTGAACAGCCTGGCTCTGAAAGGAGTAGCCGCACTGGAGAAAGCGAAGAAATCCCAGCAGCAGTAGGACGTGATGAGTCAGTTCCTGCTACAAATGACCAACCACACAGACAGGCTGGGAACGGCTCTGCTGCAGCTTTGCTCTGAACCGGCTTCTTTGGGGCTGGGAGCGAGTGAGCACAAAATCACGTCAAGCAGTAATTTACCTTGCCAGTTACCTCCAGCTCCAGGGCTCTTCCAAGATACAACTGTAGGAAGGGGAGAAAAATAATAAAAATAATGCCCTTTCCTAGCGGATGACTCACTGTGCTATTTTACTCCGAATGGTTTAATCAGCTTTGAAGTCCTACGTATGGATTCTCTTCAAAGACACACTTTGAAGTAGATCCCTCTTTGAGGACTGACACAGCTGCACTTTCTGCAACTCGATTCAGTGGGTGTCTCAAGAGCGCAGCATCAACCAGGACACATGAAGGGAGGACGGTTTCTACAACACAGAGTGCCCACCAAGGATCCATTGAAAAGTACCTCAGCCTTGTCACGTCACACAGAGAGGAGCAAAGTAAAAAATAAACAAACAAGCCCTGTAATCTGCTATTGGTTATCAATAAAATGCATATACAAAGTCAATTTCAGGGGGTGAAATGCATGCTGCTGCTTAAAAATAACCTCTTGCTCCCTGTAATTATCTGACTTTTTTTTTTTATTAAAAGAATTCCCACTGATTGTAAGTAGGGAGCTAACAGCTGAAGTGTTCAGAAAATGCCACTTCTGGTAGGCTTGCATTACAGCAAACGCAAATGCTATCGTTACGGGATCACAGCATTAGGACAAGAAGTGCCGCCACACACAGGCACAGGACTGCAGCCCTTCCGAGAGACAGTGTGTCCCTTATTACACAGACACACTGGCCCGTTGCCACCTGAAGTACAAAAGTTTTGCTAAAAATACTTCAGGTCTGATTGCCTTTCAACCTCAGGCTCCTTACATCGCTGTGGTGGGGGTTAGCGATTGCAAAGGGACTCTCACCACATTAATGCCCCCATGCCTAGAAAGTGGAAACCTGGCCCTCACCACAGAGGGTGTCCAAGCGCTCCCGCTGCAATGGATATTTCTAACAGATGCACTGACATGTAGACCAGTCTCTTGGATACATCAGGATAGTCCCACACTCAGGATCTGGCCCACTTGCCCCCAGACACGAGGAAAAACCAGACCCAAAGAATGCAATGCACACCTGTGACCTTGCTCAGAAAACACTCAGCGCCAAAGAGTTTCGGGAGCCCTTGGGCTCTCTCCCCTGAGCCCACCCACCCCCCATGTGCTGCAGGTGCCAGGAGCGGTCCCTGTGCTCAGCACCATGGTGTTTCCCCATGAGGCTCCTGCAGGGTCCTCCAGGACAGGAGAAAAACTGGGAAGCCAGCAGAGTACTTCCCTGGGCTCAGATTAACTGTTGGAGACCGGCCCAGGGAGCATGTATTAATGGGGCAGCTGGTCCAGGTGGTCCTCTCTGGCAGGGAGCAGAACAGACCCATAAAAACACAGATGTTTACACCTTTTGGTTAAGGCTTCCCTGCAGATGTGCAGATGGAGCGTTTCAGCACTGGCAGTAGTATTGCAGAGGAGCTTTACATTTCAACCATGAAGCAAAATGAACTGCCTGTCCTCAAAAAGAACAGTTAATAATAATAAAAGACAGACTTCCACAATAAAGGGAAAACAATCACCAACCAACCCACAGCTCACCCAGCTGTGCTAGCAAGGAGTCTGCACGTTACATGCCCTGTTCCTCTCCAGCGGTGCTCCCGTATCACATCCGAAGCTATACATGCCTCTACGCCGACCTGACAGCCACCAGGCTCTGCCTCTCTCTATCCCAACAGACAGACGGATGGAGGAAGAAGAGCGTTAACCAGCAACAACATGGAGAGGGGCTTGACTGGCAGCCAGTCGTGGCTAATGGATGAGACAGCAGGCTGTACTTTGGGACCAACTGGGAGCTGGCAGAGACGCTTCGGTTTCAGTGAATGAAGGCTTCCTGACCTAAATGGCTTTGACTTTAATGGAGATATGCCAACAGATGCCAGCTTAGAAGCTGAGCTGCTGACAGCTTTATACTGAGGCGCTTTGTGCAGTGAACTGATCAGCTGCTCCACTTTCTTTTTTTCTTTATTTTCATTTTCTTTTCTGTCTCTGTCAGCTCCTGGATTTTTGTTTTGTTTGTTTTATTTTCAGAGGAGGCTGGGAACTGAAGAGGCGAGAAGTCAGCAGATCTTTTTTCCCTAAAACAACAGTTTATTTAGGAATTAGAAGCAGTTTTACATACTCTTGCTAAACTGGTGTTGCAAGCACCTCATTAGCCAGTGCCAAGGCACACTCCCATGCTGTACTTCCAGAGCCTTGATAAAGTGATGCCACCTTCCTGCAGGGAATACCAAGGTAATCAGTGTGGCTTAATATTTTTGAAGTTACTAAGCTGTGCTATAAAGGTGCAAATCCTCAGCTGCCAAAACGCCACCAGTTTCAGAAATTTACCCCTGTGGATTGTGCCGCTACATCTTTACCTGGGCTTAATATACCTGTGCCAGCATATTTTGCTTACTAGTGGCTCAACAACCGACAGATGCAATAGCCTATGTGCAGGCAAATGGGCTCCAGCACGTGTTTGCTTGCTCACCAGCTGCAGATGCATTTGACGCATTCACTGTTTTAGGACAACAACCAGTGGCATTCTTCTGAGTAACTTTCCTTATCCTGGGCATATGGATAGCAGCAAATACAAAGTACCACCTTCTGACAGCCCTAGCTCTCCTAGGTCCCAGAGTTTGTCACAAGCTGAGGTGTGTCCAAAGGCAAAAAACCATCCACTTAGGAACACAGGGATCTTGGCAAATTTCAGGCTGAACGAAAAAATTCAACCAGGTCGCAAGGTGAGTCATCAAAGCAGAAAAAAGTTCTGCCAGACTGCTGTTAGACATACTAATAAAATGAATGAATAAAAGTTATGTGTTAGATCTGTAAGTACTGACTCTCACATCCACATTGAAAATCAAATACAAGCTACCTTGGACAAAAATACCAAAGTGCAAACTGAAAACCAGAAGTATAACTGGCATGCAAGATACTGATAAACTGAGAGGAGACTTGAATCAAACTGGAGGAAGGGAACAAAACTGGGTTTATCTGTCAACAAAGTTTATTGTCTCAAAGAAGGAATAAGCAGAGTCTCAACTAAGAAATTGCTGGAAATGACCCATACACAGAAGAAAGAAAACAACTATGGGAACTACTATGAGAGGGTCAAATCATTAAAAGTAACCTGGCAATCATTGGGAACTGCACTCTATGTTCTTGTACATTTATTCTGAGAAGCACTAGATTGCTTTAGGGAGTTTGTTTTTTTCCCCCCTCGAATTACAAAAGAATACATTTGTGACTAAATTTGCATTTGTATCTCTAGGAGGAAAAAAAAAAAAAAAAGATAACAGGACTTGCAGAATTTGCTGAGCACCAGCAGTTCTTTGAAGATGATGGCAGGTGGCAAATATTTAGCATTTTTGAGGATTAGGAACTGCAATACAGATTTTTTTCCTTTCTGTCTGGATTTACAAAAATCTTGGGCGATGTCCTACCAACAGAGACCACACCTTCTGAGACAACTCTGGAAACGAAATGCCAGAAGTTTTTTGTTTTTTTTTTTAATTTCTTGTTCTGACTGCAGCGTACAAGGGAAAAGGGAATGTGAAGTCTGCTATAAAGAATGCAGAAAAAAGAAAGATTAGTCTGAAAGTAGAAAAGAAAGATGGAGATCATTACTGAGAGAACTTCATACTTCACTTTTAGATGCACTGATGCTCTGCCGCTCACTGTATATGTAGCAAAGATAACTCACTTATACCTGGGGGAAATCTTACTGCTTTGGAAATACGTCCCCTTCCTCCCACTCTGATATGGTGTAAATGATTACACCTAGTTCAGGCAATGCAAACTCAGGCTCAATGTCTGGTTAGCACCTTGCAAACAGTCTTCCTTATTGCCTCTGCGAGTAAGACTAAACTCCCATGTACCAAGGCTGAGCCTTGCTCTGTCAGAACACAACCCACTGGCACGATAAAAGAGGAGTGCAGTAGCTGGGGCGCACCAAACACAGACCAAATGCAATATCTTTATTGCCACTGCAAAGCTTCCTTACACTGGCAACCTGTGGCTCAGCATGTTTCACAGGAACCGCATGGTGCCCTGATACACAGCGAGGCTGTCCCTCAGCTCTGAAACCTCACACACTCCCCCTTCTCCCCCAGTTCTCCCACCCCCACCTGGGGAAACTTAAGGCTACGTCAGCTGCAGAAATTTGTTTTTCCCCCAGAAGAATGATCATTACACACCTAGGAAAGAGACTAAGCCACCCTAAAGACACCAAGAGCTGCAACTGTTCCCAAAGGAAGGCAAACTGCATTCCCTTCTCTCTCACGAATCCCTCCTCCACTCGCCAGACACAAAGGGCACCTAAGCTGTGCTAGGAAAGGACTATTTGCAAAAGCAAGCCAACCTGTCCTGCAGGAAAACCCAGGGGCCAGCTGACATCCCCCTGCTCTAAGGAAGCACGGCGGGTGGCTGTCAGAGCAGGCACGCTGCACGGCTCTTGCCAGGACTTACTGCATTTGACCACGGCCAGCAGCTGATAGGGAGGACAGCAGGGATGAAACATCCAGACACCCAGGAGCCCATAGGAACTTGCAGCCCACAAGCCTCTAATAATTTTTTTTTTTTTCCTCCCCCACCCTTTTTTTTTTTCAATTCTGAAGGCATGTGACTGGCCTTCACATACCAGAGCTGACCCCTCCCAGAGCCAGCAATTTCCTAACGGCGGAGAAGGATGTTACCCTCCCGCTTATTCATTACCAGACTAGGTTTCCTTGCCATCATCCATTAAAACCTCACGCCATCTAGGGTCCGTGTGTCAGTTATGCGCAGAATCCCTCCAGAGAGCTGCGGTAAGTGCTGTGGTGCTCAGCCACCTGCTATCAGGAGGGCATGGCCGTGGCGAGCACCTGCTCCTCCTTTCCTAATTGGCACGCGGCTTTCAATTTCCAGGTGTAAACCATTAACTTTTTGCTCACACATCCACCCTCCCCTTCTGCACCGGACCCTGAAGAACGGCCAGGATTTCACACTGTTCCCCCATAAACTGGCGCTGGTACTCGGAAGCGTGCTCTCACCCCACGCGCTTTCCCACGCGTTTTGATGTCGCGGAAACACCAGGGCACGGGGAGCCGCTGGCGTTTTGGTTTCGGTTTTTGTTCGCTTGGGTTGTCAGCGCGGCGGGGGGGGGGGGGGTTTAACGCTCTTGTTGTGCCGCCCTACAACGTTGCAGAGCTTTGCTCCCAAGCTCCCCGCGTCCCAAACCGCCCCGCTTCGCTTTGCGGTTGCCACTACTCGGACGCTGAGACACACACACGCACCCCCCCACCCCGGCCTCTATCCCTGCAGGATGGGGTCCTCCAGCCGCCTGCACCCGCCGCCCTCGGGTGACTGCCCGCCGCAGGGTGGGCAGAGGCAGCGGCAGGAGCCCCTGCCTGCGGGGAGAGCCGGCAGCTCCGCAGAGGGCAGAGAGACCTCCGGTGGCTCTGCGATATACCGCAGGCAAGCTGCGCTGCCGGCCAGCTCCGGGCGGTCCGGTGGCTGCGCCGCGCAGGGCCGGGGAGCGCTGCCCGGACCTGGTGGGGCGGGGTGGGCTTGCCTTCCCTACCTCGTCCTCCGGGAGAGCCGGACCGCTTCAGCGGGTGCCCCTTGATGCTCTGCAGCGCCAGGCAGGCGCTACGCGTGGGAACTACCGCGGGGTCGCGGCACCGCTGGAAAAAAGGCCTCGGGACAGAAGGCACAAAGGTGCCGCGGTGGCAGCCACGCACGTATTGTCCCACATGTGGCCTTTCGATTGAAAAAACAAGTCCAGGATTGCTTCAGGCTACACAACCACGCGTGACAACTCTTAGAAATAGTACCCACGGCTCAGGCGGCTCTTTCTGCTTCACCTGAGCATCACAGTGACACACCGTCTCGACCCGTCTCCCAGTAAATCCCATGCAGCCCCCAGCATGCACGCGGTGCTCCTCACCCACATGCTGTAACACCACGATTCGTCGCTGGCTCCAACAGTACAGGACACACGATCTGTCAGTCACCCGTACCCTGGTGCAATCCAACATGACATTGGAATACCGGGGGTGGGGGGGTTGTTTAATAAGGTTATTGTCCAGAGGATTACCCTGTTGGGCACATCTGTGGCTGGCTGTACTGCTGCAGCTCCACTCTTTATCAGCACCTACCTTAAGAGAGCAAGCCCTCGGGGCTCGTCCCTAACAGAGCCCTGCAGACTACAACAGCAGAGCTTCCTAACAAACCTGCTGTTGAGGACACTTCTTTCTTCTTTCTTTATTAAGGGGGTAAAAAAGAAGAATTTAAAAATCCTCTGTTGGTTTATCACTATGGCTGCAAATTTAAACTAAAATTAACTCAATTCCTAATGAAATCCACACTAGGCGGGCACCTAATGTGTCTCTTAAGCATTAACTAAGAACACCTTGTCTTTGTGATAACCTCTGTCTTGATGAGCTGATGTGGGCCTCCCTTGACAGTACTTTTTAGATACCAGATGCTGCAACTACAGGGTAACAGAATCAGGGTCTGTGTGTGCTGCTTGTCCTCCACTGTCCAGTCTCACAGCAATCTCTGGTTTCAGTACAAGTAAGGCGCTGCAAGTGTCAGGACTAGCCTCAGTTTCTGACTCCGTACTGATTGTAGCAGATTAGCAGTCACTTATTGCCTATTGGCACCAAGCAGCTCAGGGTCCTACAAGATTTAAACACCTTTTTTCTCCAGTAGGATTGATGGAAAAAACATTCTGAAGTACTAAGTCCTTCTGCCTGTTCTTTTAAGGGCAAACTGTAGCTTAATCCATGAAGTTAGCAAAACTACTTCTGCTCAAAGGACTTCTTTCACACTGGCACAAAAGAAGTAAAACCAATAAAAGACCTCCCACCACTGACTCCCAGACTAGCCTAGTCCCATCTAAGGCAATAGTCTAAGGACTCTTAGATAATGTCCTGTCCCTGGAGGATGGAGAACCCATGCATCTTTGTCGCTCACAAGGTCCCTCACCCCTCTGCAGATTGCTGCTTTAGGCTCGGCCCCTCACTTTGCTGTCGCTGCCTTTCACTCTCCCCGCCCTCTCTGACAACACAATGAGGAAAGTTTGCTCATAGAGTGAGTTTCCACAATTACACAGTATTTTCTGACCACTTAGCCTAGTTTTTGCTTCTCACATGGCTCTTCTCTTAATAGGTTTTCTTATCTCTCCCTTTACCTAAACAGAAATTATTAACATTTTTGCAATGCTCCCTTCTCTCTCAATCAGTAACTAGTGCACAAACGAAAGAAACAGCTAACAGTCTCTCATCCTGTGAATGTGGTGGGAGCAAAACCTCGTCCCAGCTGAAGTAACCAGCAAAACTCCTGCTGACCTCAAGAGAGGAAAAGCTATGCCCCAATACACACCTTTAAAATCCAAATCACAAACTGCATTTGGACAACTCGTCCGTGTGTACAGGGTGTTATTGTTCCTAAAATTGCTGCTAACAAATTCAGGTATAACTGGAGCTGAACAAGGTTCATCTGTAACCGGTAACTAACCCCTCCAGGGACAGGTTCCAGAGATGTGACAATACCAGCCAGCCTTTTATCAACACAAGTATCACCTACAAAACTTCTGTAAAGTAAATTTGCACTTTTCTAATGAACAGCGGGTTTGGACGGCTCTCTCCTCTCCTGCAGCTCACTCTGTTACACTGGAAATTATTCTGTGTAGAAAACATGCAGTGTTGAAAGAGGCAAAACTACACTCTGAGACAGTCCACTGAAGTAAACAGACATCAGGGAAAAATCAACAGGCACACAGAAAGCTCACCCACTGCTTTTACCTTTCCAAACAAGGGACTTCCGTGACATCTCCTCTGAAGAGTGTTTCTCTTGCATCCCTTAAGCCATTGGCGATGCCTTCACCGCAGCCCTTCATCGCCCCGTCAGGGGGAAGCTGCAGGACATCTGGCTGCCCCGAGGCCGATGTCCGATCTAAAAACTGGCTGCCCTCCTTCATGCGCTGCTGGATCATGGGAGTGAGTGGCATCTCAAAGCTGAAGTAGCTATCAGGCTCCGAGTACAATGTCTCCAGCGACTCCGCGCTGTAGTATAAAGATGTATTGTCTAGGATGTTTTCAAACTGTGAGCTGTACAGATCAGTGGAGATGTCAGAGTGCCTCTGCCCAAGGACATCTTCATATCCTCCCATGGCTGCTTCCCCCTCCTCCATCATCCTGGAAATTAATCAAACAGCTCATTTCAGCTCAGGGGCAAGGTTTAGACCTCTGGGTAAACCTCCTCGCCTTCCACCTTTGCGAACAGAAAGGTCAACGTGGCTTCGTGCAGGAGAGGACACTGTGGGTAAAATGTTAGTTTCTCCTTGCACAACTTCTGTTCGTGACTGGCACCATCTCTCTCTCTGGGGACATAAAAAGAAACAATCTTCTGCGTAAAAGAGGGGGGCAGGGGGAAAGCCTAATATTGCCTAACAGTTAGCATCAGCTGCTTATGTGCAAAGGAGAGGAGCACTCACAAATGCGTAAGGTCTCTGCTAGCACCACTGCCATGCCAGAGGCTGCACAGGTCAGAGACGTGCACCCAGATGGGCCCTCTGCCTCTGGAGGACAGTTTGCTGGCTCTGCAGTCCCAGGGCTGGGGTCTTTGGCGAAAAGCTGGAGGGAACCCCTCCAAAATGCAAAGGGAAGCAAATGCAACTAAAAAACAGGAGCTGGGAGAACCAGATCTGAAGAGGGAAGACTCGGCCTGCTTGCAGATGCACAGGGGAAGGTGTAGCATCCCCCTGTGGAGAGTTTTCTTCTCTGCTGCACCAAATGCTGTGGGACTTCGGCATCAGGGATGCCTGCCCAAGCAATCCCACATGCTAGCCAAAGCAAAACTCCATGGATCCCAAGGTGCAGAGGCAGTAGTGCCTCCCTTGCTGAGATCCTGCTGTGTCAACAGCAACACCCTACCAGGTCAGAGCAGTTTGCTCAGAGCGCACCAGTGGGACCATTTGCTTTGTTACAGATGTGCATCAGGAAAGAGAAGTGGACAAATCGTGATGGTCTTGTAAAAAGCAGCAGACAATCTTTGCAATATATATAGCTAAACTTATATAAACACAGATAGATAGATAGATAGATAGATAATACAGAAAGCACATCACAGCATTTACCCTTATATAACCTACAGGGCCCTGGGTAAAAAGTCTTTATTATCCAACCTCTCAGAGGTGCTTGCAACATTCTTGCATGAACTCTGCCAGAAACCAGAAAATCTGGCCAGGCACACATGGCCAGGCCTGCATGCTGCCTATATTTAATTACATGCCATGCCTGGATCCCAACTACACCTGCTACAGATGCTTCATCACACAGCCATTACTCTGCAGACAAGAGACACCTTTACGTTTCCAAACCTGAGATGGACTTCAAACTTCAGCAAGGTGCTGTGGACAGGGTTCAGTCCCAACTTCACACACTAGCCACCACCAGGCATGAACCGCTACGATCGCCACCATGCCGCAGGCAGCGGACAAACATTCACTGTTTGTCATTAGCTCCTAAGCGGTAGGCACAAGCCACGTGCTTGGGATGAGAGTAACCCCGCCTGCCCCCTGCACCCCCCCAAGCACCATCTCACCTGCCCTGGCCTCTCGCTAGCACAGCCATCTCTTCCTCACTGTGGCTCTTCTTGTCCTTCACAAAAACTTCATCCTCCCCGCTTTCATCAAGCAGCACCAGAGGAGTGGCTCCAGAGGCAGCGGGTCCCAGCCTCAGGTCCTCACAGACCTCGCTCCAAGCGCTGTCCTGCGAGGAGACCAAGCCTGGGGAGACCATCAGTGGTGCAGGGTGGCTGGATGTTTTGGGGGATGCCTTCTTCTCCACAGACACAGTCTCCAGCAGCGAGTGCTTCTTTCTTCTCTGCTCCTCGGCTTTTTGCAGCCATAAAATCTCCACCCCTTGAAATTCTACGTGTTTGCTCACAGCTGCCTCTTTAGAGAGCCTTCTCTCAGGACCCATTTGCATTTTGCCTTGACTGTACGCTGAAAACTCCTCAAAATGCGCCCACCCCTCCACTCTGCTGGCTGCTTCCAGGTTTGTCACAGATGGTCTATGACAGCTTGTCTCCTGCGCTGCATGGACCTCCTCGGCTTTATTACTGATGGCTTGCAAGGACTCGGACTGCTTTTCTCCAGTCCATATTGCAGCCAGATCTTTCTCTATGATCAAATGCATTTTTTCTTCAGCTGTTCGTTCAGATGGAAGAGGCATGTCTGAGGGTTTTTCTTGGCCTGCTGGAACTGGTTCTCTGGCTGCCTGCACATTTTGGCTGCCAGTAACACTCTTTTTTTCCATTTGAGTCTCTGAGTCAAGAGAAGTATTTGCTCTCTCTTGCACCTTTGTTGTTTCCAGCCGTCGAGAGATTTTCATAATCTCTGGCAGGTCACCGGCAGGTTGCAAACCTTCTTCTGGGGCATGCAGCTGTGCTGCCCCAGCATCAGGTCTCAAATTGTCTGCAGGAGCCGCACACTGAGGAAGGGACCTGCCAGGTACCCGGTGGTGACTGTCCCCTATTTCTGGACTGTGTGTCACAGGCTCTGCCTGGCATGGCGATGAAGCCCTCGGCACATCTCCACTTGGCTCTATGGTGCCATACTCTGGAAATTCATTGATGATCGTATGAGGGACCAAAGTGCTGCTTGCATGGCCACTACCTGCACAGAAGAAAAGAGAGTGTGGGTTTATCTACCATGTGCATAAGCAAAAAGCCCGACCTCCCTTCCCAGCCCTCTCTCCCCTGCAGGGAAAATACCATTCAGTTTAACTCACTTCTGCATGGTCTCACACTGCAGTTATCCAGAGCCGGTCCTTTTACATACAAGTTTTTGGGCAGCCCTACTTTGGGAGCATGCACTACTGAGGAAGGAATGCCAGAAATGTCTACTACACTTCAGAAAGGGTCCCGGTGGCCCATGAACAGTCTGAGGCCACAGGCCAGACGCAAAGGCTGAAGAAAACAGATATTCAGAGGTCTGACATCCATCCACAGCATGTGCCATACATGTTGGTTTTATTTTAAAGAAATGTTTTTAGGTCATTTTCACTTGTAAAGATGAAACACTGGGAAGTTAATCAGCCACACCCTGTATATTCCACAGCCTTGACAAAACCAATTAGCTAAATTACAAAGCAATTAATGAGCAATTCAACTTTCTGCCAGCACTACCCTCTTCCTTTAACAACTAGGGTAACTGAAGGTTGTGTTGCAGTGATATACGCATACCGAGCAGTTCACATTTTCTGTTGCAGCAAATTCACCGCTGCACAGAAAGCTTGCTACCCCTCCCCTCATGGTGCTGCTTTTCCAACTGATGTAAACAAAGCAAGAGCGAAAACGGATGGTCCCATTTTCCAAGCGCCAAGCACCCAGTGGCTCCCATTGTTGTGGGGTAACAGAGAACCAGCTGTCCTCAGAGGGACCTCATGGATGACACAATGACAGATACTTGGCCACCTAATACTACGGCCCAAGGAGGAACTGAGCTTTTAAAAAAAAAAAAAAACAAAAACCACCAAAAAACAAACCAGCAACAGCTGCATTTGCTGCACCCTTCTGGAAAAAACTGGCCTGGAGTATAAAAGTGCTTTAAAACAAACAACAAGGGGGCCGAATCCAAACACCTACTCTGAAAAATGTCAGGGGTGACAGCTCTGAAACCAGACACCAACTTGCATTTGGATGCTTTGCCCTGCTCAAGCTGCATCTCTAGGTGCTGTGCTGCAAACCAATCCCCATCTCCGCTCCGAGCAGGCTGGCCACAAGCCATTTCTGAGGAGGAAGCCATGTAACTGTGGTTAATGACAGGCTGAGTTCAAGGTGAAAGGGAAAATAATTTCACGCGAGCTCAGCACTCCACTAATGGCTATCTATCTGCTAGTAGTTTGTAACACCTGCCAGCTCACTATCCAGTATATCTAGCCACAGGGTAAACACTGCACCTTGTGCATGGTGCAGGATCAAAGTGACAGACTTGGACCATGCCAAACCACAGTCTCTTTGCCTGTAGGTTCTCCAGATACCTCCATGGTATTGATTTAATTACTCCATAATAAAACTTCAGTGGGTCAGGCTTCACCTGGATGATATGGTTGCTGTTGAGGACAGCGACTGCACAAAGCAGGGATCTTTTCACTCCTGCAAGGTCCCAGGGAGCTGTGAGGAGTATAGATGTCCTGTCCACTTCTGCATCACCAGTCTGCCGCCATGGCAGGGTTTCCAACACACAGGTGCAGGTGCACTGGGAGAGTGTAAGGAAGAGAGCAAGGTCCCTCTCTCCATGTAAGCATTTCCAGGCATGGTGCTTCTTCTAAGTGCCCAAAGCCCCAGACAAACAGCCCCCTTTACACACTGTTCAGCCATGCAGTCCTTGAGTGCATCCCAAGCCCACCCACTTCATGGCACAGGCGCCAGGTTGCCATTAGGACACACTTTCACCAGCATGGACTCACAGATGCGAACAATGCTGTGTGGCTGCAACGTCCCTACACCTGCACCAGGACCAGCCCAAGCCAGCAAAAGGTCCCAGCTTTCCATCCCTCAGCCCTGGTCTGCTCTAATGCAGTGGCTGGTCTCAGCACACGTCCAGAGATGGGATTTTTCAAGAGACAAGAACTGCCATGAACCCTTCTCCATGGACACAGGTCCACCTACAGCAACTCTCAGCTGGCAGACCTGCAAGTGGCAGGTGCCCCAGCTGGGATTGCCTCATGCCCCCAGCACCATGGGGCAGCACTTGGCCACCCCGCTGCCTGGGCCGCACGCTCCAGCCACATCCCAAAGGAAGGCAATGCATAGTGCCCCAGGAGCTGGGACCCCCCACGCTTCCCTCCCACCCATGCACCCCGCCTCGTTGGAAGGAAGCCCGGAGCATCGCCCCCCCGGCCCCCCATGGGTCTGGGATGCAGCCAACATGCGCTGGAGGCCAAGCACTGACAAGGAACCACACACAGACCCTGCCAAGGGGCCAGGCTCGTCTCTGCTAATTGCTATCTTAGCTTCTGAACCAACACGAGGGAAACACAGGCAGCCTTCTTTCTGGCGGTGCATGCTAAATACACTGCTGCGCGTCCCCATCTGCCACCAAAGGCCGCTGCTGGCAGCAGTAAGCAGTCCTGAGCAAGTTTCTGATTTACTTCTCCTGAACTTCATCCCAAGCAAACTTTACCCTCTGGCAGGCCCAGCAGACTCCAGAAGAGGTACAGGTACAGAGCACATGCATGCATATATGGGCACAGAGACATGCAGGCAGAGGGAGTGTGCACACAGGTACCTCTCTGCCATGCTTGCAAGCTGTATTTCACCTGGGCAAGAGAGGAGCACTTTCACGGTGGGAATTTAAGGCCTTTTCTATAGTGAGGTGCCAGCAGCCCTGCTCTAGAAGGACTGCTGCTGCTACCATATGCGAGCACAAGTCAGCGGGATTCTCGCCTTCACAGCATCCTGCAGGAACGTTGCCTAATTCACTGCCCAATTACAAAAAAATCACATATGGCACCAAAGCAGCAGTCTGTCCCCATTATGTTAGGTACTACCATGCACATGACTGCCACGGTCTCCGCTTCTTCCGGTCAAACACCACCAATTGCCCCCCACTCTTAAAAGGTGCAAAGCCTTTCCCTTTGCTCAGAGAGCTATTTCAGGTACCAGAGCTTACAGGAGCTTGAGCTCTTTAAGGGAAACTCCTCCCTTATTCCCATCCACCACCACAGCATCATGTCTTGCTGCAGCTACTGGCATATCCTGTCCAACCCCATCCCCCAATATGACTGCATTACAAACAAGGCTAGAAAGGCAACAACAAAATTTAAGGACCGCACTGAAGATGAGCAGGGAAAAAAAATACCCGCCACCAAACAAACAAAGAAAGGACACACACTCTCAGGTAACACCAATTTCTACTTTGCATTGAAGGTGGCTTCTTTCAACAAAGCAAAAAAAAGGAAAAAAAAGGGAAAAAAAAGAATTAAACGGAGAGAGAAAAAGCTAAAATAGAAAGGGGGTGAGTGGCTAGAAAACTGAGACCGGGCAAATATAACCTAACAGCAGTTGGCAGCCTTTCTGATGACTAGACGTTGAAAGAATTCATGACTTAAATCAGGCATAGATATGATATTTCATAAGTAAATAACCATTCCATGTCAAGCAAGCTTGTCTACAGCATAATAAAAGGAAATTCTAGGAAGCAAAACACAAATTACAAGCATAGACAGACATTTTGTTTACAGGTACATTTTACAAAAGAATGGTGTGAGTGTCTCTCTCTATACAGTATATATATATATATATATATATATTAGCTAGCTCAACAAATTAGATATAGTTGCTTGAACAGTCTCCTTACTCACAGAGGTTACTGTAGCTCCAGCAGTTACCCATTGGTCAAAGAAATAAAATGCACAGATCATCAGTTTATCTATAGCGATACCAGCTAATTCAATTGCTGCTGTTCTAGTCAACTGGAATCAAAATAGTTTCAAATTTCCTGGCAGCTGCTGCCCTGCACTGCACACAATGATGTAAATGGATGCTTTCTGAGTATTATGAAACTGATGGGGGAACTGCAGTCTCATTCAGTCTATCGCAGGAGCTAAGGAGTCCACCTTGGCAGCTTGCAGGGGAGAAAAAAAAATTTCCTCCAGCAAGGCTGCCTGACAGTATGCCAGGGAGATGTCTGTGCTTAGCTGCCGTTTATTATAACCGCGTCTGTAAGGGAAGAAATGGGAAGAATGGCGATGCTGAGAGTCGTGTGCTGGTTTCAGAGCGCGGGGCGCCTGACGGGCTTTTGGCATTACTGAGCTGGAAGGTTTCACAAAGCAGCCCAGTCAGCTTGGATTATATGTCTCTGCAGCTCCTTGTGCCGATCACAAGCAGCACGTGGGTGAGCCTGCATGCAGCGTCACACCAGTTATGCTTTTTTGGTACCGGCATTTCTTGCCATTATTTGTAAATGGCAAATTAGGCCACGTAAAAACAATGCATGTGTTAAGAGGAAATGAAAAGCTAGGTAACAGAGCTTAATGAACTTATCGCAGGATTATGGCATTGTATCGTTATTGCAGCCTGCCAGAGAGAGAGGTGGGTCACATGTCTCAGCATCCTGCACTCCCTTGAGTTACAACTTCTGTGGTAACTAAAACTATTCCGATTTATAAAGCAGTGCCTGCACATGCTGAGATGGAGCAGCCTCCCCCTGTGAGAGGGGAGGGATGCTGCACAATCACTGGCAGCCTTGCGCAGCGGTGTTTTCCAAATGATGTCATTCTCCATGCCATAATAGGTCCTGCCTGGCCGGCGGAGGTCCTTCGTTAGCCAAAGCCAGGGGATTAGCATAATGCAAGCACCATGCTTTTGTAACTGGACTGGAAATGTCCACACCAGGTTGGGCGCAAGGCTTTCTGCAGCTTGCAGCCACTCCTGGCTTTTGGGCAATTTGCTTGCGGGGGGAAGCGGAGACAGGCCTTCATCCCTGCAAAGTTACACTGGCATTATTCAAGAACAACAAGTTGGTGGAAACGGGGAAGCTGAGTGAAGGCAGGGCACAGGACTGGGGGAGCAGAGGGAAGAGGTAGGGGCGAGTTGCCTAGAACATAAGCCCTGGTTAAATGCCTCTGCTGTCTTAGCAAACACGCAGGGAAGGTGGAGGGCACCAGAGACATGGCAGCACCTATGTAGAAGTGGTGACTGTGTTGGCTGAGATCCCTCATCCCAAAAAGAGACAATCGGTGGGGGTCCCCTGCTGCTGTCAGTGGCAAGTCTGACACAGACCCAGTAGTGTGCACAGGCAGCGTGCGCCTTGCACTCACCATGCACACACAGTCAGGCAGTGGTATGGCAGCCAGCGGCTCAGGGTTACCCAGAAGTTAAACTGACCAGTTCAGGGAAGAAAATAATCCCCCTGCAAGCACCCAGGGGCAGTGTGTTGCTCAGGAAATCCCGCACCCAGGGCTTGCTGCACAGTGGAAGAAGTTATGAGAGAAGTACTGCTCACTGCTGGTCTTGCATAGTTCCCTAAATTCTGGGGGTTTGGGGCAGCCAGAGCTGTGTTAAGTGAACCTTCAGTCTGCCACAGGACAGCCATGCCCACTAGATAAATTCATCACAAATCTCTCTGCTAGCCAAGTCCCAGCACCTAGAGTCAGGTGGTGATGTGATGCCCAAGATATCACGGCTTGAAAAACAGAGACTGAGAAAAGCTGCCAGGTAAGAATGTAAATCCTGCCTGCTAAGAAAGCAATGACCAAAAGAGCATGCAAAATACCCGGGTCACTGTGTGCCTGCTTGAGAGCATGTGGGTTGTTTTTTTTTACAATGACAAACCTTCTAACCCTGTTCTTGATGGAAAACCTTAGGTAAGCAATGCTGTGACTTGGTTGCGTATTTTTTTTCCCCACAGTTTTTAACTATTTCCCAGTGGTAAACAGGGTTTGGGGGCACTTGCGTAACCCCCACCACGCTGAATGAAGAGTCCTCCAGGGAATCCCACACCTTTCCCTGGGCTGCGGGAAGGATGGCACCTTGCCGCAGCAGCTCACAGGCCTACAGTGAGCTCAGAACAGGACGAAGTCCAAAATTAACATGCAGCACGTGCTGGGAGAGTTTAGTGTGAGAGATTATCCACTACAAATTGCTGCATGGGCCACAGATGGTCAGTGAGATAGCTCGGTCCCAAGAGTCATTACCCTAGAAAGCAGAAGAATAGAGCGAAACAGCTGCTAGCATGAGCAGGAACAGAAGGGAATACAAAGGGAGTATCTGGGCTCTTTATCCTGATGTAAAAGCATGGGTGAGTCTTACTATATTTAATGCACTTTTCTTCTTTAAAGCCCCACTGCCTGGAATGACATGGCTGTGCAAATCTCAAGTTTTGGTTTAAGACTTGTATTTGGGAAAGTCTTAAACCCCAAATTCAAAAGACAGATCCAAAAAGAATCTGAAATTTTCTATTTTTCCACCGCTGTGACTTAGAAAGGAAGCGGCTAACAGGTGATTTTCGAAGTGTAGATACACACAGTGATAGCAAGAATTACTCTAAAAGCTCTCAAAGAGCCTTCAGCTGAAAGAGCAAACTTCTGGAGCAGTGACAGCCCACAGCTGCTTTGACACTTGCAGCGTCTACAAAGACTTTACAGCCTCTCTGAATCCACTTGTACTCAATGTTACGTATTTAAAATACTGTATTTTTAAAGAATCTTTCTAAAACCCTCCAGAAGCCCTTCAAATAGAAAGATCTCTTCAGATAAAAAACATATCGCCAGACTTTTCGCAAGCAACAATGGCTTAAGAAAACCCACGCTACTACTCACAGATCTCAGAAACTCTGGATTTTTCCAGCAGCCGCTGAAGAAACTAGGCAGATCCGCAGGAAAGGATGTCCTTTACTGCATTTCAGGGTTCGGGACCAATTAGTCAGGCTAAGAGAAAGCTTGCTAAGCAGTCCTCAAAGCACCACAGGAGCTGGATATCAAGTTACGCACCCAGCTAAAACAGAAATAGGGCCCAGAGGGACATGTGTCTCTCCCGGGCTCCCAGTATTTGCTGCTAAAGGCGCAGCTGGACATGGCACCGTAACTTTTCAGCAAGCTCGCACAGTGAATGAGATTCCCTTCCTCAGGAAGCTGGACAGAGTTAAGTAAACAACACAGGGGTCTAGAGCAGAAGGCACTTGTTAAAGTGGTGAACTGCAAAGAGGAAAAACACTTGCTGTACCCTGTTACACTTTTTCAGTGCAATACCAGGCCTGAACTGCATCTACCCACATAATTTTAATTAAACGCCTTCTCCATGTTTATTATCAAGCCGTCTCCAGCAGCAGGATAACATGCATCTTTTCCTTCAGAAAGCTTCAGAGATGAATCAAGGCTACAGCACGATGGAGGGCTTGTGTTGGTGTGCTGCCTATCTCACCAGGTGATGGGGCTGAAGCCAAGGAGAGGAGCCCATGGCGACAACAAGCAAAAGTGCAGCTGTGCCCAGCCGTACCCGCCT
Organism: Haliaeetus leucocephalus; assembly: GCF_000737465.1. Classification (NCBI taxonomy): domain Eukaryota; kingdom Metazoa; phylum Chordata; class Aves; order Accipitriformes; family Accipitridae; genus Haliaeetus; species Haliaeetus leucocephalus. The sequence continues at coordinate 254,387 of NW_010972623.1, forward strand.
ACAGCCAGCCAAGTCCACTGTCTGAACCTCTCCTGTTGTGCCCACTGACCTGGATGCGTCGTTTTCAGTCCGCCCGACTGAAGAGAAGGGCCTGACCGCCTCCGGGAAGTGTTTCTGAGCCCTGCCAGCTTCAGCCAAGCTCAGCCTGTGCCACGTGTGCTCAGAGCATCTGAAGCGGCCAGACACCACCAACGGGCTGCCAGCACCACCAGGCCCCTAAAATATTTGTGCGCTCACGTCAGCACGGCTCTCAGCTTCGGCCGACAGCCCACAGACAGGGAGGTAATTACTGCCTTAACTCTGGCATTTCCTAACTTCTGAGTGCTTAACTCTGCACCTTTAAAAAACAATAAACAAACAGCCCATGTTTTAATGATTATTTGTACTAAACCCTTGGCCTTCAAACAACTCTGTTGTTTACCAAGTCAAGGATGTGGTCATCTCCTCCCTGCAGCTGATGATAACTTCAGCTATCCAGCTTTCAAGTACAGGTCCCAAGACATCCAGTTTCCTCCTGCAGAGCAAGGGACCTAGCATAGTGCCTCACACCCCTTTAGTTTTCCCTTCCCTCGGACTGGAAACCCAGACATCCATCATGCCACGCCTGACGGCTCCACAGCACACCCCAGCCTTTGCCAGCCCGGGGAAGCGGAACTCAGAAATTCAAAGGTAGAGACAGCAAAGACAGGTCCACATCATGCAGCTGACATGCAGAGCACAGTGCAACCTGTCCTTCACCAGCATTAATTTGTCCATATGCACAGTCAGATGTGCTCTTCTGACAGCACTGTAGGAGATTGCTGCTCTTCAGAGCATCCAAGCAGTAGTTTAAAATCACCTGGTTTACTCTGCATTGGAGTGAAAGAGGAGCACTCGGCACAGCCTGTCAATGTGCTGGTGCCAGAGAGGTAATCACTTCTTAGAGTGCACAAACTCAACCGGAAAAGTACCTTTTAATACAGTACCTCTGGAGACTTAGATTTAAAAAGTTAACCTTCTCTTTGCATCATTGCCAACCAGCAATACCAAACAGCAGGGATACCTATGAGAAAACGTATTTATTATATTGATTACACACTACTGTTTAAAAACTTCTGCAGGTCTTCAGTGTGTCAGAAAATGCAGTGGGACACTAGAAACAACAACAAAAAAAACCCCTGATAGAGTCAAGTATGCACAACAGAATGATGGAATTTTAATTAAGTGTGGGGGGGCACCACAGGTCTGAGCTTTCCAGATTCCAGCCTTGCATGTGTCCCTGATAAATGTTGCAGGACATACTCCTAAATGCACATCTGACATACCTACCCTCACAGGCTCTGTCCCCTGTAATTACACAACATGAATGTGAAAATCGGGCAATCCTTCAGCCCTCAGAAAATGCAGGGAATTGTACCTTTTCAGGAAAGCAGAGCCGCAGAGGAAGATACCAGACCAGGGAGCCCAGACTTTCAGGATTGCCTGGAGATGGAAAGACCAAGAGATGAAAACATGACAAAGGGTGGTGCATCGAAATGGAAAGGGATGCAGTTGAAGCACTGGGCAAGACTACAGTCAGTGATCTGATCTAGCATGAGAGTGATGCAATGTGTGAGTGACTGTGGTCTAAGGGCAGTTTTTGGAGTGAGGATCAGGAAGGTGCCACATCCATGCAGTGCAAGGAGGATGCAGCAGAGCTGGACACAGATGGCTTGAAGTGACACAGAGGAAGCAAGCGAGGCAGAAGAGCAAAGGACAGCCTAGTAAGTTAGTGATACCCATTTTACAGACAGTTACTGGAGTAATTTTCTTAACGCTGTTCAAATCAGCATCATAGGACCAGAAAAGGCTTTGCTTCTACAAAAAAAGGAGCCATTGTGTGCTTCCTTTGCTCCTGAAACAAGGTAAAGCAATTCTACAGCAAAAGCAATCATTTCCATGATTCAGGTTCAGTAATGAGTAGGCTGCATGGATTAAAGTATGCATTTCGTTTTCTTTCATGTGTCAGCTCTGGCACCGTTTGACCCCTTGCAGAGGTGATTCAGCGCACACTGCCAGGAGAAAGTAAACCTTTTTTAGAATTGTTTTTTGGGCATTGTTTTGGGTTTGTTACTGGTTTTGCTGGCTTGAGCTTGCTAAGAAAACAGATGAGCACAAGAACTAGCATGAGACAGTCCGCTGCAGCGTGTGGCTGGGACCATCTCTTTTGGCAGAAGCAAGCTGTTAGAGGAGCTCAGTTGCCTCATGACACCTCACTGTACACAAAACAGCAAGTGACAGGCTTTCCAAAAAGCTATTTGTTTCACCAAGAATTCAAAAACAAGCTTCTTCCAGCAGCTGTTGGGATAGACCAGATTTGCACAGCAACACGGGGACTCTTGGTACAGGGCTTTTTTGTGAAGGGTAAGATTAAACCCTCTGTTACACCAGGGGGGTGTGTGTGTGTGAAAGCTTTTTCCTAGAAGCATCAGAGAAAAGACTATTTATGAGTCTTAAGAAGCTATTTTCTTCCTAACAACTGTCTTGGATTTATATTCTCATATAACAGGAATTATGGGGTCCTTGGCTTTCATGTTTACTCAAGCAATTATTTTGTAGGATCCCCCTCTGTTTTCCCCAAGGAAGCACTTGTTAGGACTAAGTCATGTTGTTAGGACTTCTTCTTTCTTTTTGGTATTTAAACGTATTAACTGCAAAGTCATAAAAATCAGTACTCTGTAGAGTGCCCAAGCCTCAAGATAAGGCTGCTCAATAGAGATCACTGTTTCCACAGCCAGTTCCAGAGGAGGGTATGTTTCCATATAAAACAAGCACCCTTTATGTCAACGAGGCTGAGAAGACGTCTTGTGCAACCCAGCCTAATTCAGGTTTTAAAAAACATTTTCTTTTGCTGGAAGGCAGAAGGCTGGGGTTTTCACCGAGGAAGGTAGCCAGGAGGCACAGGGACGCGTGGCCATGCGTGGTGCATCCTCCCCGCTCCCATGGCAGCAAAAAGCAGCCCCACAAGCAGGAGTCTGCAGGGAGATGTACAGCCCCGAGCCCTCCCGCGATGTGATGAGGGTCCCAGGGGCCTGGACCTGCTTCTGCTCCGAGTGATGCATCCAGGGCAGGAGGATGGGCAATAGAGAGGAGAGAGGAGAACAGAGGAGAGGAGAGGAGAGGAGAGGAGCCAGACAAGGCATTACACAGTAAAGATGAGAGCACATGAGTACATCAGGGATCACAAATATCCCAGATAAAACCAGACTGAGGGCAGCAAAGGAGAGAAATGAGGAGGAACTGTTTTTAATGTGGCAGCTTTATTAGCATTTGAATATCATCGATGAAACACCTCTTCTACAGGCATCTAACCTTTTTTTCCCTTCCTCTCACCTGTGAAAAATGACCACAAGCTTCAACCTGGAAGGTAAAAATCAGCACAGCAGCTTATTAACAAATTCAGCCATCTCCCATCTAGGCAAACAGAAGTGTTTCCTAGAGTCGGCCCCAATTATTCTTCCTTCTTCGTGAATTGGCTTGTCCAATGCAAGTATTTTAATACCCAATTAAAAAATTTATACCCTCAACAGTATCCAGCAGGGCTTCAGTAATATGATTGTGGCTGAAAGGGAAAGGATAAACTGGGAGGCAGAAGTAATTAAGCCGTTCAGCAGCTTACATGTTACATTCTCAGTTTCTGAGGCCAGCCAAGGCACGGGTGAACTGCTTTGGGTTAGATAAATTAAAGTTCAGCTTTACTGCCCACAGTGACAAGCTGTTCTCTTGATCTAGTTTAAAAACCAGTACTTCTCCTGGCCCTGCCCCCATCAGTCGTTTGCTTGAAATCTTTCATACTTTGACCCACAAAAGCCATGTCTTCTTTCTTTTAAAGGCAACTTTAGAAAGAAGCAGGTTGGATTGGATTTTTGGTGGCGTTTTCTCCCTCCCCATCTAACACACAGAATGACAGAAAGACTTTCAGGCATAGCTGCTTCCCCGCAAAACGTATGTCACGACATACTCAACATATGTCAAATCAAAGGAAGCCAGGATTTCGTGCACAGAGCCCTGGGTTTGTACTACTGTGCCCTCAGTCACCCTGTCCTCATTCATCTCCAGTTAATAAGCAGTTAAAATCTGTTCACTTGAAGAAAAAAAATAGAAGGGGCAGCACCACTCTCATCTATCCATTACCGTCAAACATCTTCCTGGAGGAGGAGGAAGAGCATGCATTTGTCTGGGACAGCATGAAGCCAGTCCGGGTAGGCACAAGGTCACCCAGTTTTCAGGTGCAATTCACAAATGTTATATGTTAACCACTGTCAAATATATGGAAACGCTCCTTTGAAGTCACTCCCATTTCACTAATTGTTAGCCCCTAATGGTAGTTTCTGATTAATAAAGGAACAGAAGCAGATTCAGAAACAAGGCAAGAAGCAGCACAGGAAAAATACAGAAAAGTACACACATAAACCAATATATCTGGCTTATTCTTTGCCACCCTTTATTTGAGGGCTCAGTACTCAGTCAGCTCAGAATACCCATCACATTTGATAATTGTTTTGGTTAGTAATAACAATAGATTCACTTGGATTTATTAGACGCAGCATACTTTATTTAATGCCAATCTCCGGAAATGTACTAATGCCTGCTGACAGTGCTCTCACACTGTGTCTCTTCAAACAAGAAATGAGGTCATCATGATTCATGTAATAATACGATACACGCTTTGTGGCAATTTGTAAAAGTTTTTAAAATTCCTAAATGAGGACACTTTCGTTGTTTGGGTTTTTTTCCCCCTCCACTCTGCAATTAGGATTTTCCAAATGGAAGACCAAACTTTAGAAAATCCAGGCAGAAACTGTTTACTCACTTTCCAGACTTCAGTTCTGCTTTTTTATTTTTTTTCCTTTTTTTTCCTTCCCCCTTTCCTCACTGAAGTGGAGGAGACTACACAGCTTGTTTCTGTATGGAAGTGCTGCCCTTCTCTGGCAAGAAGGGAGTCGTCTTTAATTAAAAGCGACATTCCAGAAAGTTTGCAATTAGAAAGGATCAAGGTGCAAAGAGAACAGCCTGAGGAAATACTTTTGCAAAGAGGGCAGAGATTGTTGATAATTACAATGAGGCAAGAGAAATAGGTATAGTAACGACATTTCTTTTCTTCTAAGCTTGGGCTGTGAAAAGGTAGAAAACACCCTGTATTCTAAGAAGAGAACAGAAACAAGGCTGATCCTTAGCATAACATTAGATACTGCACCTGGATTTCTTGAATTACTAACTACAGAGGACGGAGCAGTTAGGATACCACCTCAAGTATCTAAATTAAAATCTTATCAACCTCTAGCTGTGGGAAGAGCAGCATGCAGACCACGAAGGGCATTCCTGGAAGAACCTCCAGGCAGAGATGGCCATGTTTCAGCATGTGCAATTGCAGAACGTGTGGCTGGAACAACTCCGCTGCAGAGAAGTGCTGGGATTCCCTCCGCCAACATGTCTCCAGCACATGAGTCCCCACTGTCACATCGAGGTCGCCCAGGTGAGCCAAAGAGAAAGCGGGGGGGGCGTAAGAGAGGGAACTGCTGTCATTTTCTGGGGCCAAACCAGCAGGCTTGTGTGGTCTGGTACTTGCACTGTGGTCCGGCAAAGGGCAGCGTAGCACAGTGAGCGAGCCCTTGTGGGGTCATTAGGGAGCAGCTTCTGCAAAACTTTCCTGAGTGGCTTAAGAGATTATTATCCGCCCCCCCCCCCAATAGTAATCCCAATAGTAATAAATAGCACTTACCCATTTCTGAACGCTTCTCTTCTTCCAAGCCAAATAAAAATTCATATTTGGCCTTGGCAACAGTCTGGGCATGAGCTGATACATCATTATCCCACACAAGTGCTTCTGCCTGTAGAGTCAAAATAAACAAAGCTTATCTACCTTTTGGTGAAAAAACAGCAGCAGGAACATGAAATCCCTTCAGGTGGGCTGTCAGGTAGGATTTTCAAAGTGTTCATTTAACTCTTACCACCACCAAGATCAACCAAAGCAGACATGGAACAACTCAAGAATGCTTTTGAAGAGCTCACCTCTCTGTCTTCAAACCCAAGCATTTCAGTATTAAGCAGTGATGTCAGAGCACCCAACCCCTCACATCTTTAGCTGGCTTGCCCACTGCAAGGCCAGCAGCACTGGGCAACCATCTCAGTAACACCAGTTAGGGTTAAAAATGCCTAGGGAATAGTATCAGAAATAGCAAATTTGAGTATGGATGTTGCAGAACTGGGACCCATGGGAAAACCATAAATGGGGCAGGCTGTTTCTTTGGGAGAAGACTGGGGTGGAGAAAGGGAGGAGCAAGGGCTACAAGAAGGATGTTCAAAAATGGGAAAAAGGATAATAAGGTATGCAAACGTGTGGTGAGTGATATCTGAGGGTCCCTGTTGGGCAGCCCACACCTGACCACCTCCATCTAGATCAGGACAATAGCCCAACCTGTTCTTATGACAATACCGACATGTCAAACCTTCCTCTGTGGCCAGGAGGTGGGGAGGATGCACAGGGTGGTCTACCCAGCTAGCAGGGGAGCACCTGGGGGGGGATGGATGGACAGACGGATCAAGCATCCCAATGCCACCCAGGCCTAGTGCCACCAGCACCTTCCCACTGCTTCCTACTCATAAGAAACAGATAGACACAGTGAAGGTCCAGTTTCTCAGAGGAGAGAAAGGCTGCAGGACTAAGATTAAAATTAGTTTTCAGAACAGGTGGGAACAAATCAAATCTCCAAGATAAAGCACACACCAGCAATAAACTAGTGCAAAAACTGTCTGCTGTCAGCATTAAGTTTCTTCCTAGCTGGGCAAGATGGAGCTTATAATTATTCTGTCTGAAGTGACAGATGAAATAAATCATTAACTCTATAAATTCTTCAGTAACCTTTACATACATATCCTATGTTTGAGGCAGCCAATTGTTACGGCATAGCAAGTCCTTGCACGGTTCATATTGGCAAAGGCCTTAGCTTACAAAAATGCTCTTTAAAAGAAAGAAGCCAGATGGAGCATTTTGCCCCCCAGGACAACAATAACTTTTATGCACTTCCACCAAATACCTTAGGGTAAGCGTCAGCTACAAACAGAAATTCAAAGTACAGGAGACACATAATTCACAGGAACACACGGTCAAGGCTTTTTAATCAGAGATGGATGGAATTACAAATCCATACATTCCTCCAAGGCCAGCTCTCCCAACAATTACTTTTTCTTCCAAGAGCATATTGGCAAATAACTATCTTGCCCCATGCCCTAGAACTGTTTTGCTCCAGGTTTTCCTGGCCTTTTACCCCTATATCTTGTGCCACCTTTCTGCATTGCACCAGTTCTGCAGGATTTAGTCCGACACACCTCTGATGTAAGTGGGCAGTAGATCTTAAGGCAGGGGTCTTGGATATATTTATTTACCATTCACTGCTCCAACTATTCATCACTAGGGCTTCATTGGGTACTTCAATGGACCTGCTAACATTAGCCTACCAAATACTTTGGGAAAAATGTGACAAAACAGATGAAGGGCTTTCTAGCACAAAGATGACTACCATCACAAGCATGATGAAATGAGCTTGGAAGAAGCCTCCATGTCTCCCCTGCTTTTACAGGGCTGCATTCATTTGCAGGAAGGGGGGGGGGGGGGGGGCGAGG